>NC_085137.1:230841760-230908156 GCF_035046485.1 Aedes albopictus
GGCAAGTTGGAGCCCGTCCTAAATGTATAGATGCATTTATTTCACATTAATTGGGTTTTTAAATTAAGAAAAAATCACTGATTTTATATTTTTAAATGAAAGAGCAACTTTTTCTGAGCCAGAATGATTTTTTTCAGATTTTTAGAACTTTATTTTGATACCTAAAATCAATTTCGAAGAAATTTTTCCAAATCACCTTCTGACAGCTGGGCAACTGTTTGACAGCTCCGCCCAGTACAAAATCCGACGAGGGGTGTTTCATCGAATCGCTCCCATACAAACTTCAAATTGATTTTTAAATAGGTTCCCGGGCACCAAAATTCATGAAAATTTGGATTTCGGCTCAGTTTGGCATGCAGATTCAGAATATGCAATTACCTCAACACCGCTAAAGAAGCCAATTCGAGACCCATTGCATCAGAATTCTAGGGCGGTACGAGCGAAAAGATGAGTCATTGGTGTGTAGATACCTAAATGGAATTATAGCGTCATTAGTTGACATTTGGTTTCGAACCTATACTGCCTATGACCGCATATCAGTCCCATATTTGCTGGGTTGTCTATTCATATGGGACAGTTATGCGATCAAGGGCAGTATACGACGGCTCTATGCATTGCATACCTACGGCTTCTAGACCTGGTCTATAACATTATGATCAGCTTAGTGTTCAATGAGCATATGGAATTTTCGAGGATTTCTCCTTATATTCTGTCGTGTTTTTTTTTTCCTAAAATTCCTTCGGGTTTCCTTCTGGAATTTATTTGATGATTCGTCTTAGAATTCCTTCGGAGATTCCTCCTGGATTTTATTCAGGAATTCCTCCAGGAATCCTCCTGATATTCCTTCGAGTCTTCTTTCTGGAATTCCTTCGGTGATTCTTCCTAGGGGCCGTCCATATACCACGTGGACAGCTTGGAGGGGGGAGGGGGTTAGCGAAAAGTCCACGCTTGTCCACGGAGAGGGGGGGTGGGGGTTCGTCAAATGTCCACGTGGACAACATTAACATATAAATTAGGAAACAAGAATCAACAAACGAAACAAATTATGTCGCATTATTGACGAGATTCTCTTCAACAGTTCTTTCATACATTTTATTTTATTATACATTGTCTTTTAGTTGCAAGTTACTTCTTCAAGGGAAAAAAAATATGGTACTGATTCACAGACTAATTTGGTTTAAATTATCAGAATTTCTAATTACTTAGTTTTCTTCATCGAGGAATATACTGGAGATTTAAAATGGAGTGTAGACCTTGCAAATGTTGGTGTTTCAGTTAGAAAATTTTCTTTGAAGTTCTGTATGATTTTTTCTAAGTTTCATATCAATTTTTTAAGGTACTTCAAAGTTTCAAAATACATGTAGGGATTTGCAGGCTTATCTCAAAAACTTTTTTTTGTAGGTTCCTTCAAAATTTAAGATGTTTCTAATGGATATTGAAGTCTAAGCCTCACCAATCTAATCTAAGAAATATAATCTTATCTCAACAAAAATCTAAGATTTAAAATTACCTTATCTCAACAAAACAATCAGACAATCATAGATGGAATAAATATTCTAAAAAACACCGTCTTCAACCAGAGGCTGTACAGACTAAACATTGAACAATCACTAACATTAGGCGATAGACATTACACGAAAAACACCCAATGAAGAATTTCCGTTTGACGAAAATTTTTCACCAACTGGAGCAAGAATCGAACCCACACTCTCACAAATATTAAGCTGAATTAAAAACAATGTTGAAAACTTGTAGGTACCTATTTTGTGCTACTTGTTTGTATTCTATGTAAAGCTATAGACTATTTGTATTTAATAATGTTTTCAATTATATTTAAGACATGATTTACAAAAAAAAAAAATAAAATACTTTTCAAAATCACTTTTTTCATTTTTTTTTAAATATGAAAAAAAATAACTTTTTTTCTGATGTCCACGTGAACAATAGGGGGAGGGGGGTAGGGGTCAATGAAAAATCCACGCTTGTCCACGGGGAGGGGGGAGGGGGTCAAAAACCATGAATTTTCTGTCCACGTGGTATATGGACGGCCCCCTAGAATTCCTTCAAGGATTCCTCCTGGACTTCCTATGAGGATTCCTTTTGAAATTTCTTCGGGGTTTTTTTTTTTCTTGAAAATCCTAGTTTTCCGCTTGGAAATCCATCAGAGATTCCTCCCAGAATTCCTTCAGGGATTTCCCCTAGGATTCCTGCAAGGGTTTCTTCTGTAATTTCTCCGGGTATTCTCTTGGAGTTTATTCGAAGATTCCTGCATGAATTCCTTCGGTGATTCCACCTAGAATTTCTTCTATGATTCCTCTTGATATTTATCGTTGATTCCTACTAAAAAATCCTTTAAGGATTCTTTCTCGAATTCCCTTGGAAATTCCCACTGGAATTGTTTTGGGGATTCCTGCTGGATTTTGTTTGTGGATTATTCAATAATCATTATTGCTGGAGTTTCTTTGGGATTCGTGTTGGAATTCTTTCGGTATTTTCTCTTGGAATTTCTGCGGGAATTCCTCCCAAAATTATTTCAGGCGTTTCACATATAATTCCTACAAATTCCTGGAACTCCTTCGGGCATTTCTCCTAAAATGCCTTCGGGGATTCCGCCTAAAATACTCGAATGTTTGCGAGCATTTCTCTTGGAGTTCCTTCTAGGATTCCTCCTGGATATTTTTCGATGGTTCCTCCTTGAAATCATTTGAGGATTCATTCTCGATTTCCTTTGGAACATTTTCTCTGGAATTCCTTCGGGGATTCCTCCTAGAGTTCCTTCGAAGATTTCTGCTTGAATTTCTTAGTGCATTGTTCCTGGAATTCCTTCGGGGCAGGGTTCCTGATTTCCACTTTTCATCTTCTTTCACATTCGAAGACAGTCAGCAGCGAACGGTTGTCGCCTTATCCAACTCACCACTAGACAGAAATGTCTTGCCATTTTGCTGCCAGAAAGAGAAAACGTAACAGAAATGCTCAACACCGCTGCTTTCCATGCAAACAGCGAGAGAACATTTCTGTCATGACACATCTGTCCAGCAAAATGGCAGTGGAGACGTGGGGTTAGTTTGTGTGTTTGCTTGTCAGCGACGACAGCAAACGCTGGCGAACGGTGGGACGCCACACTTGGAAATTACTCATTCGTCCACATTCGCATCGCAAGCGATCGATCAATGATGAGATTCGTGAGTGATACGAGTAATATTGTGCATACGAATATTTGATGATTTTAAAATAAGTTTGTTATTTTCTTTGCTTATCTAGCATTTCAACAACAATACACTAAAAATTGTTTGCATGTTTGCATGCAGTAAATTCTTTTCTAGATATGATCGCTCACCAGCATTCTTCACCATTCGCTATTCATTCATTCGTTTGCGATCCAAACTGCGACGAACGGCAACGAATATCTATGTCAAGCAGTTTGCGTATCGCTTCCCACTGGCGTTGGTTTTGCGTGTTTGATCACGACAATCCGTTTGTTGCATCTTTCTCGATTCGCTTCAGCAAAGATGAGTGAATATGAATGGAGTGAGGCGAATATACCGATCCTTGCTTCGGGGTATCTTTCTGGACTTCCTTCGAGGATTTCTGTTAAAATTCCTTTGAGGATTCCTGTTGATATTCCATCGGAGATTCCTTTTGGAATTCCCTCTTGGAATGTCTTTGGTGCATCCTCTACGAATTTGGCTAGAACTTTAATAAGACTTTTTAGGGTGACTGGTTATTATCGGCAGGGTTGTTTTCTTCGTTATGACGGGTTTTTTATCGGCCAAATTGCCTGAAACTTGGTCGTATAGCTTAGCTTGGTTGGAAAAGATTTGAGGCCAACGTTGAATTCAACAGGTTTCAAAAAACCTTCCATGACGAAGAGAACAAAACTGCCCAGAATACAAAAGTTTCCCTATATCGATTAGGTATTCCAATATAAACATATTGTCAAATATTTTGAAATTTTAATTACAGGATGATTATTTCTCCAATTCTATATTTTAAAACTGCACCATTTGCACCTTCGTATGGAAATAACGAGAGTTCCACAGTACTCAAAGTTTTCTCCACTTAAGATCGTTTGGCATTATAGCCGATAGGCATAATGTTCATTTGACATAATTCTAAGTGAAAGTCAAATGAAGTTGGATAAGGCCAACTGGAGATGGGTAAAACAGTTCTTTTGAGGGAATCGTTCTCAATTGAACAGTTCAGGCCAAACATGTCTAAAGGTCCAATCTGCAGAAGAGAGGCTCTCTTTGGTTTCCCTCTCTTTCGTTAATATCTCAGCTGTTTATTTGTATTATGATTGTCTCCTTGCATCGAACGATGGTCAAAACAATCGTCTTTTGATTTGTACTGCAAAAATAGTTGAAAAGTGTCCCATTACTTTGCAATAATTGAAAGAGAAAGTGAACAAAGAGAGCCTCTCAAATGCAGATAGGACCTATTGAAATGTTTGGCCTGAGTTCTTTAGAAAGAGCTAGTTCTCGGGAACCGATCAACCGTTCAGTAGTTTTTTTTGTTGTTTTGTGAATATGCGTAGGTAATTTACTTAGGTAGTCAAACTATTACGGCCATACTAGTCAAGTCAAATTATTTTACGTGTTACGTTTTATAATTCCAACTTCGCCAAACTGTATAATATTTGTGTTCTTGTGTGCATTGATCCGTTATATCTCAATTGTCGTTCTCTGACCGGCTGCATGTCATGGAAACTGTTACAACAACATTGTTAATGATGATTAACCTGGGCTTGTTAGGGGAATATCTGTAAATAAAAAGAAAACCGGGTTAAGCACGGTTCCTTTGAATTCCACTAAGAATTTGCATCCTTTGACAGATACGTATTTCGACCTCAACTGTAAGGTCGTCTTCAGTGTCTTGTACTTGACTCGACTTGAGTCAAGTCGAGTCAAGTACAAGACACTGAAGACGACCTTACAGTTGAGGTCGAAATACGTATCTGTCAAAGGATGCAAATTCTTAGTGGAATTCAAAGGAACCGTACTTAACCCGATTTTCTTTTTATTTAACATTGTTAATTTAAAACATTTCCTTTCTCAGGAACCAAACTTCGTTCCTTGGAAAAGCTGATTAAACGGTTCTGAGGGACATTCAGTTTTATTGTTTTTGGGAGAATGTAGAACTACCGTTCTTTTCAAACGAACGACAGTTCAATTATTCATTCCTCAGAACTAGTTCTTTCGAACCGTTTGCGAATGGTTCACCAATCGCTATGGCCAACCGATGTAATTCACGGTCATTCTACTGTCGAAGGTCACATATTTTACTTTTATAAAGTTTTCTCGCGTGAAAAAGGATTTATTGTTGTAGCTCCGTACCAAAATGATGAATCCCGTGATATTTGATATAGTTTTACATATACATGAAAATGATGAATGCCATTACACTTATTGTTATGCCAAATGGTCGTTTTGCCAAACGACTATTATGCCAAACCCGATAGAATTAATGTAGTTAACTATTTTTCCAATCGGATGCCTTTAAATGTCATCATTTTCCCCGGGTAACGGGGGAAGGAGCTAAGAAGCCAAATGCGACTCAATTTGTTGATCGATGTCATTCAATTTGTTTTATGCAGTGCATATAATCAGAAGGAAAAGCTGAAACACAGACAAACAGACGTCTCACTCGACTCACTTCCCATCGTTTCACTTTTTAACGGATTATTCAAATATTCCGTAGTTCGCAAATCGCTCGCTCATGGTGCTCGCATCGTTTTTGCTCCTGGTTGACGTTTGCTCACTACCGCCATCTACTCAGTAGATTTGCGTACCACAGCACAATTAGCATTGGGCGATTATGTTTTCTTGACGATGATTTTTATCGCATTTTCTTCCAAGTGACACGTCTGTTTGTCTGTGGCTGAAATATAATATTACGTGCAGTTGTCCTTTGACTCCAAATTTACTTTTCTTAGTCACTTCACTGTCCATCATTAACCTTTTGTTGAATCATGGTATAGTTATGCTGCATAACTATGGGGATATCTTATCCGATTTCCATACAATTTTTCTTAGTATAGGCTCCAAGTTAGAAATGACTGTTGATGAAATATTAATGTTACAATCGATAATACTACGCCATTAATAGGGGCCATATTCTGATGATATCGTATCAATCAAAACAAGTTTTCAATGACGAGATTCTTCTGAATTTAAAATAAATCTCATTTAAATTTTTACTTATTCGTGTAAATTAATACTCAATGAAATATCAAAATGAATACTAAATTTGTTATTAATTTTTAGTTATTACCCTATAGATTTGATAACTCCCTGAGAACTGCTTATTATTTCAAGCCGTAAAATGTAGATAACAAAATGAGATATCAATATCATTTTGTTTTCAATTAGGTATTCCAGTACATTATTTTGTTATCAGTTTTTGTTATGTTAACACTTAAGCCATACAAAATGAAAACTCACTTTGTTATCAAAATTCGTGATATCTAAATAACTCAATATATTTTCAATTAGTTCTCATTCCCTGCTCGGGATGGGAGCTCCCCTTTCCAGAGATGCAAGAACTTTCCCTGGCCCCAAAAACACCCGCATACAAATTTTCACGTCGCTCGGTTCAGTAGTTTCCGTCCGAGTCTATAAGAGTCAGTCAGACGGACAGAAATTCATTTATGCAATTCAGTATCATAATTTCAATTTTATATAACTCATTTTGGTATCATTATGGCCAACGTTTCCGCACCGATTCATTACGCAACTGAAATGAGTTGCATAATGAAAAATAGTTGCATAATTTTCATAATGCAACTCATTCCAATTGCATTATGAACATTATGCAACCCAAATGGGTTGTATGCAACTTGTTACATAAATAACTATTTCTGACGTTCGATTTGAATAGGTCGAATCTACATAGGAACCACAGACAACTTAGGACCTATTCAAATCGAAAGCTTGATTTTATATATGCAAACTAGCTGTCCCGGCAAACGTCGTACTGCCTCTCTACTGTATCTTTGTCGTACAACTCCCTAGAGAAGTTCCCCGCAACATAATCTGTATGAGGGCCCCCTGAACCCCTTTGCAGTATTGTGAAATAATTTGAACATTACCTACTTAATGTTTCCCCGAAAATCTATTGATCGCCTAATGCTCCTTTGGAAAAAAGAGGGTTGAACTGATAAATACCGTACGTTAGATTTTAATTCTGTTATTGTTTTTCATTTACAGCAAGGATCGCGATGACTCCAAGGAAAGCCGTGAGGAAAAGGAACGTAAAGAACGCAAGCAACGTCGAGAGCGTTGCGCAAAATCATCCGAGGAACGCCGCGGACACCGTCATCGGTTCGGACATGGGTTCAACTTTTCTCATCTGATCAATCAGGTCATCGATCCGGCCAACATTCAGTCGGCCTTTATCTCGGCCGACGCTGCAGCAGCTGCTGCTGCGGCCGCCGCTGAATCCGCAGAGGAAGCAGTCCGAGCAAGCATGGCCAACTGCCCGTTGTTTGCTGCGGCATCTACAAGTCATTCGACTTCTGCATCAGCGTCTGCTTCGGCTTCCGCTTCAGCATCGGCGCCGACTCAGCCTGAAGCTAGCGCTTCAACCACCACTGAGAAACCCCAAGAAGCTGCTTCATCTTCGTCAATGAACGCAGAGCCACAAGCTCAACAACCCTCAACATCTGGCACCACTTCGCCAAACACTCCCAAACAGGCCCAAGATGTGATCGATCTTTCTTGGCTTGCTCCAACTCCGGAGAGCATTCAGAAAATCAATCAAACCTTCTCAAGAATTTTGGATCCACTCGGAATGAACATCGAAATCCGTTCGAATGGTTCTCCAAAACCGGCCCAAACTCAAACTCCTACTGAGGAGAAGAAGGACAAGACAACCGAAACGGCCAACACCCCCACCACCAGTACTCCCAGTCAGACGCCGCCAGGAGGTGCTGGAACTAGCAGCAAGGCCACCGAGATGGATCCCATCGTTGAGCTCGAAAAGAAACTGGAAGCCGTTCTGATGGATCAACCTAAGGCGAAAAAGACCTTGGATCAGACCGATACTACTCTGGAAAGTAGCTATGATGACGATTGTTCTTCGGTCAGCAGTGTCTCGTTGTTGAGTGACAATGATGATTCCATGGGAGCCGTAGCTAAAGCCGAAAAGAGATGGACCATGTTGGATATTCCCAACGACGGTTCACCTGATGCGACTCAGAAATCTGCGGAAGAACCTATGCAGGAAGCCATAGCGGTGAAAGCACCAGAGCCTGTCATTGCTTCCACATCATCTATCCCTGCTACACCCGCCGCAACAGCAGCTGGAAGTTACCCGGAAGCAGGTTCTGCTTCTTCCGCTAACAACGGCAGTACTTCCAAGCCAATCGACTACGAACAGCTGGGCAAAGCTTTGAAGCAACATCTGGAAGCTGAGCAACAGGCAGCTGCTGCAGCAACAAAGAACGCATCTCCCAGCCCGGCGCAGTCGCCTGCTGAGGTTCCGAAGAAAGCAGTGACACCCCCAGCGGCAGCGGTAGCAGCGATGTCGATTCCGGTTGTGCAACCCAGACCTGCAGCCAATGTTATATTCAGTCACAGTAAGTTCAAATTTAATTAAGTTACTATGTTTACGCAATTCCTAAAATGTAGACAATGTACACTGAATGGATAAATCATGATAATAATTTAGCGTCTACACTTCCCACAGGGCCTCACGTCAACCATGCCGTTCACACCATGATGGCCATGGGCTTCAGCAACGAGGGAGGTTGGCTCACGCAGCTGCTGGATTCGGTCAACGGAGACATCCCGAGGGCTCTGGATCTGCTGACGCCGCATAAGATCAATCCTTAAATTTCTACTATCTATTACTACCTATGTATTGGGCTATTCTGTAGTACTTTCGATATGCTAGTGATAACAATAACAAACTATTCAATGTTAGCAATACAACTAACAAACACAACAACACAAATTACATGCCACACACTGTTTTTGTGACGTTCGATAAGAATATTGTTGGCCGTAGTAGCTGCAACGTGGTGATAGCAAGTAGGATGTAAGAATTTTACTCACAAACACAGATTATTATTTTGAGTACCTCCCTCCCTGATTGAATGACTTATTGTTTTACAAAACTATTGAATTTGGCTTTACTCTGAAGGCTGTAGTATACATATACGATTGTTTATTTTATCAATCCTTTTACTACATTTATGATCAATATTACATATTATTATGTATTCAATATGCAAATGCAAAAAAAGAACAAAATAAATAAAATAAAAATCATTATTTTGGATTATTTCAATTTTTATATCACAGCCAACAGATCAATTAAATTTGTTCGCGACCAAGATCGCTCACCCTAGAATACAACCCTGAACACCAATACGACAGGGGTATTGAAAACATCTCATCTCAACTGTTCTTCGTAGTATGTGCGGCTTTCAACTAGACTGCTGTCATCATACTAGATGACTTGCACTAGTTTACAGTTTACAGTTGATCATACGCTGAGTTCGAAAACGTGAAGAAAAAAAAGAATACTGTTGAGCGGAAATTTTTCCAACTTCTCAAACAAGGTCGTTATGTTTGAATCACCCCTCACATGAATAGCGTGCACTGAAATAAATTTTGTTGTAGAAACTACCGATTCCAAAGTAAAATTACTAAGGGTAAATTCCCCATACAAAAACTGTTACGTGTGGAAGGGAGGGGGTGTGGTGTAGCATTGATTATAGGTACGCCGTTTTCAAAATTTGTTACTGATTTCTCCATAGTGATGAGTCTTTTCAGGATGACACCACAGTAGATCAAATTAATGGTCGCAGTGGTACTATGTCCCCAACAGGAAAGAAAAACATTACCAAAAATAATCTTAATTTAACCCTCTCTTTCCCATGGTAGCACAGGTAATCCACTACTTTGCACTGTTCATACAAATACAGGATAAGTTAGATCATTCCCATTTTTTCGTCAGATGTTTGTATATGTTTAATGAACTATTATGCCAGATTTGGTCAAAAATTCTCTGCTCGTTTTTGTTTTAGAGTTAAATAAACAGTGCAAAGTAGTGGATCACCTGTGCTACCATGGGAAAGAGAGGGTTAACAGCTGACCCTTGTATTTTTAACCATATACAGCAGGGGCTCTCAAACTTTTTCAGCCTGCGACTCACTTTTTATTAGCATACTTAGAATATGGCGACCCATTAGCACGTATTTCCATAATATACGTCATTTTAGAAATGTTTGGATTTTTTTTTAAATTTAATTGTTATTGTGAAAAATGTCTTTTCAAAGGTTGCGATTAGCTTGCGTTACGTACCACTTATTCTTAGACATTTCGACGTTTATTTTTAAATTTGCAGCTCTCTTTTTGGTTCAAATACACATTTATAAGTTTTAGTTAATTCTCTGTCTAGAAAATTAATGATAAGTTGGCAAGTTTCAAATACAAATTTAAAATTTCCGGCTCAATGTAATACTTCAGAAATCCTCGTATCGTATAATCTTGCACCATTTAATACTAAACTTGTTGTTCCAGAATCGATTTCAGAACGGTAGCAGTAATTTCAATATTCAAAAAAAAATGCATAAACAAGGTTCGTTATACGAAAGTTTGAATAGTAATTAAGAAAAACCTTATTTCTAGAAAAAAAAAATCCGAGGATTTTCATTGGTTAATCTCGAAAAGCGAAACTGAATGCATTTTCTCATACATTGATTTTTGATTTTCATCAAATGACGGATCGATATTCTCTAAATCGGGTTTAATTCACATATAGAGGAAGGTTTAAGGATGGGTGGACGTGTTTTGGAATCACCTGTCATGTTTTACTTCGTCTCCGCGTACGATTTGACCAACGAAATGGCTAATGTGAAATAGATTTAACCATGAATTCCGCGAGTGATATTGAAGAAGATCTGTGCAGCTAATCTTTTAGTGGTACACGCAATCCGAACTCATACGTGTCTTCGGTGTGAAAAGAAAAACAAGGAAAGACTTCTTTTCCAGAAAAGAAAATCTGCCGTGAATCAGCATTAGAAATCCATTTGGCTGCCTTTGAACAATTGAACTAAAATCGGCTGGCAGTGAAAATTTCATTTTTTTTTCAATATTTATCGATCATTTTGTGATAAATCTCTGATCTGAGCCAAACAGAAATATTCGATCAGGAAATTTTGAAAAAAAAACGCTTGTGATTGTGAATAACATACCATACATAATGGCTTGTTTTGCCAGAGTTTATTGGCTGCGTGTGTATTCTCCGGATGTTTAAACATTTTCATAGTAAGTCCGTTCCGTTACCTGAACAAAATGACGCTGAAATTCGGTGAGATCTTACCAATTTAGCCTATAGATAGTTACTAAGTATCCCGTAGGATTATTGAACACTTGCCCAGACAACATATCTTACATCTTTGTTCATCTACAAATCTATGTAGGGGGATTTTGGGTATTTTCGGTGGTATTGTTTTCTTCGTTATAAGAGGGTTTCGTCGGCCAAATTGGTTTCATTTTGTAGGGAAGGTTAACACCATGACGAAAACAGCAAAAGTGCTAAAATTGCATAGGTACTATTGATTGATCTAATTATTTTTGAGTTGTAGTATAGTGATGCACTGGGCTAATTACTGTAAATGGGTTAGAAGGGTATCTTCTTTTCTTTCCGTTTCAGAGAGCGAGCAATGGCGCTTAAGCCTAGGCACTAGGGTCAGGACACGGACTAAATACCTGTGTCCCATCCCAGGAAGCACCAAGGACCAAGGGGTGACATTAACCTTCTTAGCATCGTCACCCCCATCAATTTTCACAGTATTTTACTTTTCCATGAACTGAGCGGTTGGTACGAGATGTCCCCACTCATTGTTTTTATTGTTGAATTAAAAACGCTGCACAGTAGGCCTGGCCGCTTTAATGATTGTAATGCATCTACGATGTACTGCAATCATTAATAATGACAAGAAAAATGATGGAATTAGTCGTTTCTATCATTTTCCAGGATTCTTTCAATGATTGGCTGTGTATGTGTAGACTAGACTAGACTAGACTAGACATATAGAGGAAGGTTTAAGGATGGTCGAAAAACTTTTTAATTCTTACAGAAACCATTTTTAATCAAAATATCTTAAAAATGGTGGAAACATTTTCCACTCAGAAAGATAATCAGAATTTACCTCGATGATTCCTCTAAATGTGTATGGAAGCCAATTTTAAAAATGGTGCTCCGTTATTAAATGAAAAATAAAAAACTAGAATATGAAGAAATGCATCCAGTTTCATGTAAAGTATATTTAATATAATATTGTCTAAACCTCTGCGACCCACCAAAAATCAGCTCGCGACTCATAGTTTGAGAAACGCTGATATACTGTGTTGTAATAGGCGTGTCCAGGAAAAATTGCTGTTGAGGCGACTACGGTGCCCCCACTCGCATAACAGTCCCATTTGACTTTTCATCACTTTTGAGTTAACGTTATGAATAGTCTTCAATTTCGATGTACTTCCAAAAACCATAATAAAAATTACGTGTTTTTATGTCAATGTGTGAAAAATATATTCAATTCTATTTAATTTTCAACTCAATACTAACGCTTTCGATTGAGTGCGTTGTGAGATGAGATCGTTTATAAAAGCTATACATGGAATTTCCCTTCTTTTCTTAAGATTTTTTAAATTGATTAGCAAGCACCGGGACTCATACGACGGAAGAGGATAGGATGCCTAGTTTTCTTAGAGCAAAGATTTAAATTGTTTTTTTTTACTGATTCAATACGATTTGAATGAACATCTTGATATGGAAACCAAACAACGCTACAATATTCTAGTATTGATCTCACATATGACACATAGGGTATTGAGGACATATTTTTCACTATGTATCCAAATCTTGGCTCATTTGTAAAGTGAAGTTAAAAGCATCGATAAAGTGACGTCAACAACATTGCTTGCGTATGAACCAGAAAAACGAACAGGAAGAAAGATTTTGTGTGCGGTGACTGTACAAATATAACACAATAATTGGGTTGCATTGTTTTCGTTACTAAATTAAGAAATAACTATATTTTAAGTGATTTATTTATAGTTTTGTGAAAATTTGGCTCCGAAAATGTAATATGAAAGTAAGATTGGTGAACAAACATTGATAATTATTATATTACTTCAGCAGAAATATTCAAAAAAGGAGAGAATAAGTGGTTCTAGCGATCGGAACGCAATATCCATCCGTTGTATCCACTAATAGGCCAATTTTAGTACCTTAGACCAACATTGCATACTATCGCGTCGAATCTTTTCAACGTTATAAAGCAAGTTCTTGAATATTTACGTTAGTTTATTTCCAAGTGGTGAAACATGCATTGTCTAGATGCGTGATAGGGTCAACATATCATTTCTAGTGCTATTAATTCACTAGTTATGTTCAAAATTGTCAAAGCGGCTTGCATATTAGGCCAAGGTATAGTACATATACCCTATAGAATCTTTATTGTGTAAGAATCTTTGAAATGATACCTGAATCTTTTGATAAAGCCAAGCATACTTTGAGATTTATGAATAACTGAGTTGTAGGTAATGATCAACAAAAGAAAGTTTAGAATCCAGTAATACTCCTAAATCTCTTATTTTGGTCAGAGACACATAAGTTTGCTCTTGAGACAAAAAAAAATGTTGCGCTGTGTAATCACCTTGTTGGTCGAATTTCAAAATATTTGACATTATGTTTAGATACAAAATAACTATCATATCAGTTATTTACTATCTAAACATTTAAAGGCTTATTAAATTACAGAACAACTTAAATTAATGCATTGTATCAATATGTAAGTAGAGTACCCAGGTAGATTAAACAAATATATTGTGAATATAAATAATTAATGCAATAAAACATGTTAAACCTATTTTGGATTTTTGAAATCAAATCTTGTTATCATCGAGTTTTTTAAAATGATAACATAATAATATCTCAATTTGATATTTAATTTGAAAAGAAATTTATCGAGAACTCGTTTTGATTTCATTTTGTTATCAATATCAAAATCAGTTATCAATTTATTATAGGTTTGTTCTCATTCCATGCTCGGGTTTTTACACCGCAGCTTCATATGGAGCCCATAATAGGCACGACTTCCACTGATGATGCGCCTTCGTATTTCACGGCTAGCGTTATTGTCAGCCGTCAGTAAAAATCCGTACGGTGAAGATCTGGTCCGTTGTCGACCGGCCGTCGATGTAGCCGGCTTTCCACTAACTTTCGTTTTAGGTGTCATGCGACGAAAGATATGTGGGATAGCATTTTGTAGGCAGTATTCAAAATGGTGATCACTCTGAAGCTCCTTTTTGTGAATGAGGCAGTTTACCCCTTCCTTTTACTCCTCCGGTAGCTATTCGGTTTTGACTATCAACCGGTGCAGGCAGGTGGCCAACTTTTCTGGGCCCATCTTGATGAATTCAGCTGCGAACCATCCTGACCAGCTGCTTTCAAAAGTTAAAAATGGCTGCTTAAAAAATGTTATAAAAAGTGTTTTACAATAATTTATAATTCTGGCTGGCTTGGTCATGTTCTTTCTTCAAATAAAACGCATTCGTCAGATTAAAATTGATGAGTTTTAATCGGTTTAATTTATTCTTCCATACAATCAATAATGGTTTGTATCATACAGAGTTTGCGTTAATTTCATTGCATTCTTTCTCAAGAGATGGACTACCTCCATCGACTAAATCTCAAAAGTGATTCATTTCTATATTACAATCAATTTCCCTACATCTCCATATAGCGACTTTTTTTTCTCTCGTAAAACATAGTTAAGCTTGATTTCATTTCTTTATATTCTACTGTCATATACCACACTTTCTAGATTTTTGTGGATTCGGGTGTTGCTTGCTGGTGTGATAAATTAAAAAGAGCTATTTACAGACGAGATGAATTGCTTTACAAATTAAAACCTTAACACTTATGGAGACCATTGTAACTTTGAATTTGATTAGGCTAACCATCAGCAAGAGAGGAAAATGCCCTTCTGATATTTTTAAGTGTTCTTTTTTCGATTTTTTTCTTGCTATAGTACAATATTTACAGAGAAACAAAAAAGTCGTCCTTTTTAAAAACTGCGACAAACAAACGAACTAACAAATAAAAAGTACGATTGGCTAGATTTCTGAGGCTATCAACAGAATCAATCTCAGTGGGGGGTGTTACTGAAATAAGTTAAATTAATATCGTTGCCTGCACGTAAAACGTGCTAAACTAATGGACCTTCCTATATTCTAAACTAAATCATTGCCACCTATCTGCCATCCATTGAATAGGATGTTTTCATGTTCTGTAGGAACCGCGAGCAAAAAAAATCTAAAACTAAACCTGGCATTTATCAAATTTTCTTTTCCTTGGCTGGCATGAAGACACGCCTTCAAAAATAAAATTTTGATTTTCAAACGGGGCACAGATCACACTAGTTAGTAGTATTGATGAAACCCATCCACCTTTGGGGGGCGTTTACGGGCTTCCCTGCATGCTGTCGTCACTTTCCAGATATGTCACATAGGAATCGGTACTGTCCGGATGGTGGTGCCCACTCATGTCCATGTGGGAGGCAATCGGTGGTCCCTGTCCCTGGGCGGGCATTTGCTGCATACCACCGCCGCCACCGACATCGTAACCGTGCATCTGGGGAAGACGGAAAAGGGAAATGCTGTTAGGTAAGTTTGGCATGATCGTAATATTTTCTTTTGAATTTGGTACAGAGCTATCATGGGTGAATCCTACTTGAATAGCATATAGTAAGCGAAAGTCCACGGAGTAATATCAATTAAAACATTTAAAGGAAAATTATACCATTTACCAGAGCTGCACGTTCTACGTATGGTTACTTTCCGCGTGACGTGAAAATTGTTGTCGGCGTCATGAACGCGCAGGTAGGAATGCAGAGAACGCGCAGGTAGGTATGCAGAAAATGTACAGACCGGTAATCGGGCGAAACAGCCTGCACGCCGTATTGAATACTTTTTTTTTTTTTTTTTTTTTATCTAGTTCATTTATTTGGGGCTCAATCGCGTATAACGCTTTACGGAGCCGAGGATCTTTCTTTGTACTTAATAGTATACATTATACAGAGTAATAACTTTTTAATGATATCTGTTAGTAATGGGTGGAAGCCAGGGTACTCGTGGCAGCTCGAGGTTAGAAGGTCACATTTTGAGGGATGGACAGGGTAAGGATTGGGCCAAAGGTTTCACTGCTGCTCATCCGGGGGTAAATCGCATCTTGCTAGCGTATTCGGTGCCTTGTGGTGTTGGTACCAACTTGTTGTGGGACTTGGTTTTCCGGATGGCCAGGAGCAGCTTGGTAACACAAAGAGGACAAAACAGAGAAAAAAAAAAAAAAAACTGGAGAAGAAAACACAAGCAAATTAAACTTTTATACCAGCAGAGCGAAGAAAGTCGAAAATACATCCCATGTATGTGACATCGCGGGTCCCCAACACATCTCTCACAAGAACAAAGGGTTGTCTACCTCGGGCCTCAAGGGTATCCAAAAGTAGCGCTCTGGAGGCGTCATTATCCGGGCATTGCCAAACTACGTGGTCGATGTCATCATAACCGGAACCGCACTTAGTACAAACATTGCTCAACGCGAGGTTAATCCTGTGTAAATGCGCGTCTAGCGAGTAATGGTTGGACATAAGTCTTGACATCACGCGAATGAAATTGCGACTTACATCCAGACCATACCACCACACTCGCAAAGAAACATTAGGAATAATGGAATGTAACCACCGTCCCAGCTGGCCATCTCGCCAATCATTTTGCCAACTTTGAAGAGAACTCTGGCGAACAAAATGGAAAAATTCATCATGTGAAATTCTTCTATCATAGATCTCACCTTCCTGTGCGCCCACCTTTGCGAGAGAGTCCGCCTTCTCATTGCCATAAATTGAGCAATGTGAGGGGACCCATACAAAGGTAATCTTGTATGATCTTTCGACCAGTGCACCCATCTGCTCCCTTATTTTTGTAAGAAAGTAAGATGAATGTTTTACAGGTTTCATCGACCGGAGTGCCTCAATCGAACTAAGGCTATCCGAGAAGATGAAGAAATGGTCTACGGGCATGTTGGAAATCATCCCCAAAGCGAAGTTGATTGCTGCCAGCTCAGCAACATAAACCGAACAAGGTTCCTGAAGTTTGCGGAAGGCGGTAAAATTTTCATTGAAGACACCGAAACCAGTGGATCCATTTATGCGAGACCCATCAGTGAAGAATCTCTTACAGGAATTGACATGTTGGTACTTTTCGTTAAAAATGCGAGGAATAGATATACATCGAAGTTGATCTGGTATTCCATGAACAGCTTGTTTCATGGACAGATCGTATTTAACAGAGGAACTGTCATTAGTGAAGTGTACACGGGGAGGATTATAACTTGGTAGGCTTATGTCAGATGACATGTAGAACAGATAGATTCTCATGAATTTTGATTGAGTGTTCAGACTGAGCATTTCTTCGAAGTTTTCAATGACAAGTGTGTTGCTCACTCCACACTTGATAAGTAACCTTAGCGAGAGCTCCCAGAATCGGTTCTGGAGAGGTTTCACCCCTGCCAGGACCTCTAGGCTCGCATTATGCGTTGAGTGCATACAGCCGAGAGCAATACGCAAACAACGGTATTGAATTCGTTCCAACTTTATTAGGTGGCAGTTTGCTGCTGAGTGGAAGCAGAAAGAGCCATACTCAATAACAGAGAGAATAGTCGTTTTGTAAAGTTTTATGAGGTCTTCCGGGTGAGCACCCCACCATGTTCCGGTAATTGTGCGTAGAAAATTGATCCTTTGTTGACATTTTTGCACCAAATACTTGATTTGGGTACCCCAAGTGCCTTTTGAATCAAACCAGACCCCAAGGTATTTCGAAGTCAAAGACTGGTCGATTTCTATTCCCAAAAGATTGAGTTTCAGTTGGGCTGGGTTCCGCTTTCTAGAAAACACAACCAATTGAGTTTTTTGCGGAGCAAACTCGATCCCTAAATCTCTTGCCCAGATTGACAGATTATTTAGAGAATTTTGCAATGGTCTTTGCAACATTTCTGCATGTGGACCTTTTAGAGAAACCACAGCATCATCTGCAAGTTGTCTTAGCGTGCATTGTCCTTCCAAGCAACTATCAATGTCTTTCACGTAAAAATTATAAAGCAAGGGACTTAAACATGAGCCTTGGGGTAGACCCATGTAACTAATTCTGGAAGTTGTCAGTTGTCCGAGATTGAAGCTCATGTGTTTTTCTGACAACAAATTATACAAGAAATTATTTAAAATTCCTGGAAGTCCAGTATTGTGCAGTTTTTCTGACAATATTCCTATGGAAACTGAATCAAAGGCGCCCTTAATATCCAAGAAAACTGAAGCCAGTTGCTCCTTTTCCGCAAAGGCCAGTTGAATATCTGTTGAAAGCAACGCTAGACAATCGTTTGTTCCTTTGCCCTTGCGAAACCCGAACTGTGTATTTGAAAGCAAGTTATTCGATTCGACCCAATGATCGAGTCGTGATAGGATCATTTTTTCTAACAATTTCCTTAAACATGATAACATAGCAATTGGGCGGTATGAATTATGATCAGACGCTGGTTTACCAGGCTTTTGAATAGCTATTACTTTGACCTGTCTCCATTCATGCGGAACGATGTTGTTCTCCATGAATGAGTTGAACAGGTCCAGTAATCGTCTTTTCGCGATATCTGGGAGATTCTTTAGAAGATTGAACTTGATCATATCGCGTCCCGGAGCGGAATTGTTTGATGAAAGAAGAGCCATAGAAAGTTCCAGCATAGTGAAGGGTCTGTCCAGAGAACCGTCTCTTGGGGATGTTTCCCAAGAAATCGGTTGTGCTGGGACTGAGTCTGGGCAGACCTTTTTCGCGAAGCTGAATATCCAACGGTTGGAGTATTCGTCACTCTCATTAGAAGAAGAGCGGTTTCGCATGTTGCGAGCCACTCTCCAAAGCGTTGTCATTGAAGTTTCTCTTGAGAGACCCTCAATGAAGTGTCGCCAATAACTACGCTTCTTCGCTTTCAGCAGGTTTCTCAACTGTCTTTCGAGCTTTGCGTACTCTTGATAAAGATCTGAGGTACCGTGCCTACGAAAAGTTTTGAAAGCATCAGATTTTTTAAGATACAACTGGGTGCAATCATCATCCCAGCCTAGTGTGGCTGGTCTTCTTTTGAAGGTTGCACTTGGAACACGTCGTTTTTGTGATTCTAATGCACTCTTATATATCAGTTCAGACAGGAATCGATACTCATCCAAAGGTGGGAGGGGATTGAATGATTCGACGCCAAAAGATACCGCTTCTGCATACTTTTGCCAATCGATATTCCTTGTGAGGTCAAAAGGAACCTGAATTGGATGGTCTGACCTTTCACTATTATGCTTTATGGTGGTTATAATGGGTAAGTGATCACTACCATGAGGATCCTCGATTACCTTCCACAAGCAATCGAATGATAGTGAACTTGACCCCAGTGATAGGTCGAGACGGCTTTCTTTGCCGTCAGATGCAATACGTGTCACTTCACCTGTATTTAAAATGTTCAAATTGAAATCGTCGCACAAATCATAGAAAACGGCCGCTCTATTATCGTCATATGGTTCGCCCCACCCTGTACCATGCGCGTTCATATCACCCAGAATTAAAACTGGATGTGATAGTGCAGAAACCGCATTCCAAAGATGACGGCGGTTAATTGAAATTCTTGGAGGAATGTAAACGGAAGCTACGCAAAGTTCTTTACCCTTTACGTTTATTTGGCAAGCGACGATTTCTACGCCAGGATGAGTCGCGATTGGAATTCTATAAAATGAGTAAGTCTTTTTGATCCCCAAAAGAACTCCCCCATAATGGTCATCTCTATCCTGGCGTATAATGTTAAAATCGTGGAAGTTGAGTTCATCTTCAGAAGAAAGCCATGTTTCACAAAGGGCAAATATATCACAATCAGAGTTGTGAATCAAAAACTTAAACAGGTCTAATTTAGGTTTTAGACTATGACAGTTCCACTGTAGCACAGTGATCATGTCTTGTACCTCACTTGATGAATTATCCATCGAAAGATATGATCGCAGCAAGGAGGGGCCATGATTGTGTCAGATTCCGAAGATATTCTTCTACTGTAGGTATAAACATATCAATAATGCCTCTAAATGTTTCTGGAAGGCTGAGGGCATCATATAAGCGATCCACGAGAACCCTAAAAGTAAACAGTCCTCGCTTGGGTCTAGGAGGCTTGTTTGAACTGCGAGGAACTTTGGTAGCTTTTTTCTTGCTACCTTGTCGATTATTTCTCTTTGAAGTGTATTTAACAGGCGGAGATGGGGGTGACAGGTTCTTGCTACAACATGGATCTGAAGCTGAAGGAACCTGATTCTTCGGAGTTTTTAAGTTTACCCCGTCTCCTTTAACATTAGGCAAACTTTTGAGGGAAGACTTTAAAAAGACCTTTCGGCGCAATCCCGGGGAAGATGATGACTTCCTTTTTCCAGGTGCGTGTACCTCCGAAAGAGATCCACCCTCATCAGTTTCGCCATCGTCCTGATCATCGGAAGACAACTCCTGATAGGGATTTTCAACTGGGACAGCTGATTCAGACACGGAATCTGGTGTTTTAAAAGATTTCACCATCTCCGCATATGTCTGTTTGGAGCGCTTTATGATAGAGCGACTCTCATTTCGAATGCGTCTTTTGTAAGCCGGGCAAACTTGCAAGTCGTGTGGATCTCCGCCACAGTAGCTACATTTTTCCGCTTCCTGTGTGCAAGAGTCCTCCAAATGAGCTTGGTTGCATTTGCCACAACGGGGCTTGTTGTCGCAAAAGCTATCACTGTGACCAAACTGCTTGCATTTGGTACAATTAAAAACCTTCGGCCTAAAAAGATGCACTGGGTAAAAACCACCATCAATTACAACAAATTCCGGGAGGACGGAACCTGGAAAAGTCACTCGAAAAAACGCTGAAGGCGAGTACACCTTTTTATTTCCTTCCATGGAAACCTTAGATAAGCGTTTACAGTCTAGGATAGCCACATCAGGAATTGACCTATTTTTGAATCGACCAAAACCGGTCTTGATGTCCTCACATGTCAGCATTTCGTCGAGGATCTTCCCCTCCACCTCCACTTCTCGTGCTGGCACATAGACGGCGTATTCAACAGTAAACGCTTCGTGTTGAGCAATTTCATTTGCTGCTTTGTAGCTAGGTGCGGTAACACGCAGCTTGGATGCTTTCACTTGGTGAATAACGGTCCCAGGATACTTACGCGTCAGCTCTCGAGAAATCGAAAGCATATTCAATGGTTTGCATTTGCGCCGGAAATAGACAACCCAAGGTCCAGGCGAAGATGGCTGATAAAACCGCGTACGAGCAATGATATCATTAGGAGGCGTTTCGCCTCCAATCGAATCGTCCATGTGGAAACAAATTTATGGAAAATAACTCAAAAGTGCAAAAGAGGAAGAGAAAAACCTTAAAGTATTTACAGTGCACTTTCTTCCTTAGGACGACAACTGTTTGGTTTGTAAACCAAACAAAGTTAATAATATATAGAAAAACAATAAAGCAAAAAAAAAAAAACTTGTACTAATAATATACGAATTCAATTCTTATGTTTATTTTAGCGCACCCTGTAGGATGCAAAAAAACGGTATTGAAAAAAAAAGAAAAAATAGCTAATAAAAAAAACAAAAAAAAAATTGTTCTGTTATTTACAGTTTGTACACCCTTACCCGTATACAGTAGTTTGGGAACCACTGTTATGGATGTCAAAAAAAAACACGTGGTCGAATGTGGACTGGGGATACAATAGACAAAAGCGATCAAAACAAATTGGGCGGACAAAAGAGTGTATCGAAAGAGTGATACTTATCTGACCGAAGCAGGTAGATATTTATCACAGGCAGGTCGATGGTAAAGCTGTCCGTCGCGTCTGCCTTCGCACCCGTCGCCGCCGTCCTCTTCGATGACGGAGGGGCTGATGATGGCGATAAAGATGACTTTCTTGGATGCGATGCTTCTTCTTTGATGTACGATGATGCAAGCACCTCGCTTCCCGGGTTGCGCTGGATACCACCTTGCGACACTACACTTCGCACAAGCAGGAAAACGTACGATATAAAAAACCTTCCGCACTTGCGGGGGAAAAAACTCCACTTATACGAGGTCTATCGCGTGGTGAGATACGGAGCACACGTCCGACTCGTCCGAATGCACAACTGGGAATGTATTGAATACTAACAGCCAGCGATGCGTAAGCTTTGCAGCCTCCCTTGGAATGGTAATCCGAAGCACCTTCTTCCCCCGCAAAGATATCCACAAAGCCACCTGAGTCACCCGACCATCAAACCGAAAACCAAATCGACCACGTTCTAATCGACGGTAAATTCTTCTCGGGTGTAACCAATGTCCGCATATACCGAATATAGATTCGAATCATTACCAAGTTGCTGTATGCATGCTCTCAAAACGTGGTTTCCGACGGTTATTACCACGCGTGGAAGCCGAAAGTCTCGGCTCAACATTGAGCAGCTGCGTAACGTAGAAGTGGCTCAAGACTACGCGCAGCAGCTAGCAGTGGCCCTACCAACGGAAGAGCAGCTTGGCGCAGCTACACTTGAAGATGGCTGGAGGGATATCCGATCCGCCATAGGTAGTGCCTCGGCTGCAGCAGTAGGCTTCGCGACTCCGAATCACAGAAACGACTAGTAGGACGGCGAATGTGAACAGTTGAAAAAAACGAGAAGAATACAGCATGGGCGAGAGTGTTGCAACATCGTTCGAGGGCGAATGAGGCACGCTAGGCGCGAAACAAGCAGAACTCAGTCTTTCAGAAGGAGAATCGCCAGCAGGAAGAACGAGATTGCGAAGCGATAGAAGAGCTGTACCGCGCTAAGGACACATGGAAGTTGTTCGAGAAGCTGAACCGCTCGCGCAGAGGCTTCGTACCACAAGCCGACATGGGCCGAGACAAGCACGAGGAGCGTGAAGTGGTTGAGAGATGACGACAGCACTACGATGAGCACCTCAATGGCGACGTTACAATCACCGAAGATGGCGTAGTAAGATATAGGAGTACGTGCGCAGGACGAAAGTCTTCCAGCCCCTAACCTCCAAGAGATGGAGGAGGCGGTAGGCCGGTTGAAAAACAACAAAGTCGCTGGAGCAGATCGACTACCAAGCGAGATTCTAAAATACGGTGGAGAAGCACTGGTGAGAGCACTACACTGGGTCATTATTAAGATTTGGGAGGAAGAAGTATTACCGGAGGAATGGACGGAAGGTAGTAGTATGAGAGTATGAGAGTTCGTGAGGCAATATCAGGCTGGATTCATATATGAACGCGCTACAATGGACCAGATGTTTGCATACGCCAGGTGTTGCAGAAATACCGCGAATACAACGTGCCCACACATCAATTGTTCATCGAATCGGCGTAGATACAATCGATCGAGACCTGCTATGGCAGATTATGCACAATTACGGATTCTCGGATAAACTGATACAATTGATCAAGGCGACGATGGATCGAGTGATGTGCGTTTGTAGTTCGAGTATCAGGGACACTCTCGGGACCCTTCGAATCCCGCAGAGGGTTACGGCAAGGTGATGATCTTTCGTGTTAGGTGTTTAACATTGCCTTCTTCTTCTTCTTCTTCTTAATGGCTCTACGTCCCCACTGGGACTTGGCCTGCCTAACTTCAACTTAGTGTTCCTTGAGCATTTCCACAGTGTTATTAATTGAAGGGCTTCCTTTGCCTGCCATTGCATGAATTTGTATATTGTGAGGCAAGTACAATGATACACTATGCCCAGGGAGTCGAGAAAATTTTTCCGACTGGAACGGGAATCGAACCCGCCGTCTCCGGATTGGCGATCCATAGCCTTAACCACTAGGCTAACATTGCCTTAGCGGGTGTAATGAAGAGAGTGGAGATAAACACGAGTGGAACAATTTTTACGGTCCGTTCAGCTGCTTGGTTTCACTGATGATATTGATATTATAGATCGCAAATTGGAGATGGTAGCGGAAACGTACATCCGACAAAAGAATGAAGGCAGACGAATCGGATCAGTCATTGATGTGTCGAAAACAAAGTACATGATGGCAAAAGGCTCTAGGGAAGAATTACCGCGCCCGCCACCCTGAATTTCTATCGACGGTAATAAAATCTAGGCGGTTGAAGAATTCGTGTACTTAGGCTGACTGATGACCGCTGACCTCAACACCTCTGCTGCTTTGATTCCGCAGAACTCTACGATCGAACAAAGTTCGCCGTATACACGAAACATGGACTCTACGTGCAGAGGATCAACGCGCAATTGGAGTTTTCGAACAGAAAGTGTCGCGTACCATCTACGGTGAAGTGCAGATGGAAGACGGGACTTGGAGAAGGCGAATGAACCACGAGCTGCATCAGCTGCTGAGAGAACCAACCATCGTCCATACCGCGAAAATCGGGAGGCTACGGGGGGCGGGTCACGTTATCAGGATGTCGGATAGCAACCCGACTAAAATGGTTCTCGAGAGTCATCCGACCTGTACAAGAAGACGTGGAGCGCAGCGAGCTAGGTGGGTCGACCAAGTGGAGGACGATCTGCGGACCCTACGCAGAGTACGGAACTGGAGACAAACAGCCATGGACCGAGTGGAATGGAGACGGCTACTATGTACAGCAGAGGCCACCCCGGCCTTAGCCTGATCGGTAAAGTAAGTAAGTTTTATGATGGACGTTAGACCCCCCGTGAGGACAGAAAGGACCGTTTTCAAGCTAGATTCCAGTTGCAGCGTTCCTGTGGAAATCAAGGTTGCGAAAAGAGGACAAGTTATGCTAGTCCAGAGGGTCGGGGAAATTAATGGTGTAAACAATCAGAACGTGCCATTCCACATCAAGAACGTTCTGCTTGTGCCGGGTCTAAGGGAGAATCTGACGATGGTCAAGAAAATGACAGAGGATGAATTCGATGTTCTATTTCCTAGTGACATAGCAGTTTTGAAGAAAAATGGAAGCATGCTGGTAACTGGATACCTAAAACGAGACATTTACGAGATCAAACTGTTTATTGAGGACTGCTGTGCCAAAGCGTGTGAGGCTGAATCTGGAACAAGGAATGAATGCGATGACCTGCGAAATAGATGTACCGTCGTTAGTCCGGTTCCCTTTCGAACAAGAGGGAGACGTCGAAGCCCAATCAGAAGACGAAGACTAATCAGGAGACGAAACCCAACCCGAAAATGTAATTCTGCCAGGGCCGGATCTAAGGGGGGGCCGGGGGGGCCCGGGCCCCGGGCCCCCACATTTTAGGGGCCCCTACAAAACCTTTTTTGGTTACTAACACTAGCTTTATTTTTCATATTACTCAAGTACTGTACTGAAAATAAGGAAAAACATTTTTGGTCATCTCTCCGAGGGGCCTCCACATCCCCGCGGGCCCCGGGCCCCCACAATCCTTAATCCGGGCCTGAATTCTGCCCAGAAGTACTGACAATGACGAGAAGAGAATATAGTTTTTTACGGCGAGCTCGATGCTCGTAAAAGCGAAACAATTTCTGGCAGCCTTATCCGACCATAACCCGACACGAATGCTCACTTTTAGGTAAAGTGTCGTAAATAAATAATAATAATAATAATAATTATCCGACTAGATGCGTCATGAGACGTTTGCAGAGATAAATAACCGACCTGATCGGTATGTGCAGCTGAAAGCGGTGGAGAAGAAGCTTCAATCCATTGTGAAGAACAACGTGTGGTGCTTCACGAGTAATCCGGAAGTTGTTGAGCCGTTATTGTCGAACACAAACGGTCAAACACTATGATGGAATGCCATACTAGTGGTGAAGGCATTTCTACAGAAACCATGACATTTCAAGATATGTTCATGAAGCCGATGGAACGGAAATGATTAGGTGAACAAACTATGCTGCGAATGACCGATTGAGAAGGGGTATTGACGTAGTAGCAAACTCCCCAGGACCCCAGCTGTTACCAACGTAGCAACCACCTTGTTATTTTTCCTAACAGAGTCTTTCTAAACTCAAACTCAAACCAGTTCGCACGACAATGAAGCTTGCTTTTGTTCAACCGTTACGAGTTCGTGTCCTCACTGCACATCGCGTCCTGCAATAGATTCGGAGGGTTGCAGGTGCGTTATAAACGTTATGAGGCAGTTTCAGGGGATATCTGTAGTTCAAGGGATTTCCAGGGACGGTAAGCCCCCCTGAAATACTCTACAACTCCATGAAACGTCTTTGAGATGCCCCTTAACGATTCTAAAAACCATCTTAACACTCTGTAACGACCTCTAAATTCCACTAAGAATCCTTTGAAGCCCCGTTGACTCCAAAAACCCCTTTGAAATTCCTTTAAACCCCTTGTAACGCCCTTAAAATGTGCTTATTGACCCTGAAACCTCCCTCCAATTCCTAGTAGCGCCCTTGTAATGCCCCAAAAACCCCAAAGAAAGCCCCGTAATGCCCCTGAGACCCCCTGTCCAACCAACAAAAACACCCCTGAGAATCATGTAAAACCTCCTAAAACTTCCCTATAAACCCCTTAAAAACGTGTGAAAACTTAGCAGTAAGATTAAGTTCTCTGATGAAAAAATAAATAAAAAACCCCTTAAAACTCCCTGACACCCCTTGGGAAAAAAATCCATGGTGCGAACGTTTCATAGTTCAGTTTCAGAAAGTTTAGCGCCCACCAGCTGACGAACGAAAACGGCCTACGACTCATTGTTTTCCCCGCCTCCAAGAGCATGGCCATACGAAGCACCTTTCTCCACCGCAGGCTTCCTTATCGTTACACCTGGAGATCACCGCAGCAGACGGAATCGCAAATCGACCACGTTCTGATCGCGGCCGGCATTTCCCCGACATTATCGAGGTCAGGACCTATCGTGGCGCTAGCATCGACTCCGATCACTACCTGGTGATGATCAAATCTTGTCCAAAGCTTTCCGTCATTAAACAATATATGGTAGCGGCGATCGCTTTGGCATAACCTAGAACGACTAAAGCCACCGGATGTCGGCTCAGCAAATACGCAGAATCTCAAGGCAACGCAGTCCTCTAGAGGACTGCTAGAGCATAGTTAAAGCAGACATCAACGACGCAGCCGAGAGCACCATCGGTGTACGTTGAACGGCGTCAACGTAACGAAGGGTTCGACGTAGAGTACAGAACTGCTTTGGAGGAGAAGAAAGCAGCGCGGGTGGTAATGCTGCAGCAAGGGACCCGACAGAACGTGGAACGTTACAAACAAAAGCGGAATCAGCAGACCCACCTCTTTCGGGAGAAAAAGCGCCGCCATGAAGAAGTGGAGTGTGATGAAATGGAACTGCTGTGCCGTTCCCAAGAAACAAGGAAGTTCTATAAGAAGCTCAACGCATCCCGCAACGGCTTCGTGCCGCGAGCCGGAATATGCTGGGATAAGCACGGAGGCCTCTTGACGGACGGACTTGAAGTGATCGAAAGGTGGAAGCAGCACTTCGATCAGCACCTGAACGGCGTGGAGAGCGTAGGCACGGGAGCCCACGGCAACGGAGGAAACGACGACGCCAGTGCAGCGGAGGACGGAAATGAACCAACTCCCTCGCTGAGGGAAGTTAAGGATGCCATTCACCAGCTCAAAACCAACAAAGCAGCTGGTAAGGATGGTATCGCAGCTGAACTCATCAAGATGGTCCCGAAGAGTTGGCCACCTGTTTGTACCGGCTGATAGTCAGGATCTGGGAAACCGAACAGCTACCGGAGAAGTGGAAGGAAGGGGTAATCTACCCCATTCACATAAAAGGAGACCATTTGGAATGTGAGAACTTCAGAGCGATCATTATTTTGAATGCTGCCTACACAGTGCTATCCCAGATCATCTTCCGTCGTGTATCACTTAAAACGAATCAATTAGTGGGAAATTATCAAGCTGGCTTCATCGACGGCTTGTCGACAACGGACCAGATCTTCAACATACGGCAAATCCTCCAGAAATGCCGTGAAAGGTCCTAACGTATCACCTGTTAATCGACTTCAAAACGGCATACAATAGTATCGACCGCGCAGAGCTATGGAAAATTATGGACGAAAACGGCTTTCCTGGGAAGCTGACTAGACTGATTAAAGCAACATTGGACGGTGTACGAAACTGCGTAAGAGTTTCCGGTGAACTATCCAGTTCACTCGAATCTCGCCGGGGACTGCGACAAGGTGATGGACTCTCATGCATACTCTTCAACATCGCTTTGGAAGGTGTGATGCGACGAGCCGGGCTCAACAGCCGGGGAACGATTTTCACAAAAAACAGGACAATTTGTGTGCTTTGCGGACGACATGGACATTATTGCCAGAACATTTGGAACGGTGGCAGAGCTGTACACCCGCCTGAAACGCGAAGCAGCAAAGGTCGGACTGGTGGTGAATGCCTCAAAAACAAAGTACATGCTGGTAGGCGGAACCGAACACGACCGGATCCGTCTGGGCAGTAATGTTACGATAGACAGGGATACTTTCGAGGTGGTGGAGGAATTCGTCTACCCCGGATCCTTACTGACGGCTGACAACAACGTGAGCCGTGAAATTCGGAGGCGCATCATCAGCAGAAGTCGGGCCTACTATATGTTGCAGAAGAAGCTGCGTTCTGAAGAGATTCATCCACGCACCAAATACACCGTATACAAAACGATAATGAGACCGGTGGTCCTCTACGGACACGAGACATGGACCATGCTCGAGGAGGACCTTCAAGCACTCGGAGTTTTCGAGCGGCGCGTGCTAAGGACGATCTTTGGCGGTTGCAGGAGAACGGTGTGTGGCGGAGAAGGATGAACCACGAGCTCGCTGCACTTTACGGCGAACCCAGCATTCAGAAGGTGACCAAAGCCGGAAGAATACGATGGGCAGGACATGTTGCAAGAATGCCGGACAACAACCTTGCAAAGTTGGTGTTCGCGACAGATCCGGTTGGCACAAGAAGGCGTGGAGCGCAGAGAGCACAATGGGCGGACCAGGTGGAGCGTGACTTGACGAGCATCGGACGTGACCGAGGATGGAGAACGGCAGCCAAGAACCGTGTATTATGGAGGAATATTGTTGATTCAGTTTTATCTTCAATTTGATGTAATACTAAATAAATGAAATGAATCAGCTTCCAAATGCGGAAAAACCTTTTCCATTATCGCTGAAATTAGAGCATCCCAACTTCCGCAAACGAAAGGAATGCGTTCGTTTTAAATATTTTACGGATTAATATGGCTGCGGTTGTCGTCGTATCCTCCCATCAGCAGCAGCAGCAGTAGCTCTTGTCTGTTGAAGTGCTCTGCGTGGCAGCCAGTCGCACCAATAACGACAAAAACTGCGGAATTTTACGTATTCTGCCTTGTTGGTTTCCTTCCCGTGGCACAGCAGAGGCGAGGACGCCTCGCTATACGGATGTCAGGCGGCATGTGGGCATGGTATGCACGGAGAAGGCTGAACTGCAACCATGTTTCTACCATTCATCCGCGGCAGAACGAGATAGCCAGTGCATGGAAGCGCGCAGGTGAGTGTTCAACTCAAAGGAAGCAACTCCGCGCCAGAAGGAGACAGATCCAGGAGATATTATAATTTCTGTATTATTTATGTTGCTCGCTATGCGACTGAATTTGGCGGTGCTCTTCTGCCTCTCTTGGTTGAGAATGAGAAGTAACGTTTCCAAAAGAATAAAATCAACGGCAATATTTGAATTGTTAATAAATTGGGTTTTGCTGCGGTTGAATGGAGAGGAATAAATTTGCACGCATGCTTTAGTGAGAAGGCAGTGGCTTTTGGCACTCTCCGTTCTATGCCCTGTGGCTTAAAAAATCCGTAATTGAAATTATAAGTCCATAACCTTATAATAATAATCATTATAACCTACCTGATTGACTAGATGCTGGAACGCCGGCGTGTGGGTGTTGATCGCCCCGTTGCTGTCCAGGTCCGAGTGCAGCGCAAAGTCCGACAGGGCCTTCCACGGTGGCTGATAGGCGGTCACTTCCAGGCCGTGCATGTTCAGCGGAGAATCATGCCGTACCGGGGAGCTGGCAACCATTGGGATTCCCTGCATGCCATAACCGAGTTTACGACCTTCCTGTGTGGGATGGGGGGGACACGATACGGACAATCGGTTAGTCGAGTTCAGGTGATGGGCTTCACTACCAACAATAATGAATGTAGTTGTCCATTACCTTCTCCTGTTGCATCTGCAGCTTCATCTGGATAGTCTTCTTCTTGTCTTTACACCGCTTGTTCTGGAACCAGACCCGGATGACCCGTGGTGAGAGGCCCGTCATCTCGACCAGCTGTTCCTTCATCAGGGCATCCGGCCGGGGATTGGCATTGTAGCAGGTTCTGAAATAAAACCCAAGGAAACGAAGATGTTACGCAGTTGTTAGCACCAGTTGATTCAATTATCGCCATGCTAAAATTTCCCCGATATGGCGAATCGCAGGCGAGTAATTTGAATAATTATAATTAGTCGCGCGCAGACGGAGTCGCGTGTGCGACCGGTCGTCGTCGTCAACGCCATGCACCACAGCCTCTCTTGGCTATAACCTGTAGGTCGTCAGTGTTGAATAGATGAATAATTGTGTACATATTTATTCTTTAATTGTAAAAGATCTCGCAGAAAAGGGCATCGAATCGCATGGCACGACGTCGCTTGATAGCTACATACCTAGCTGTAGTGTGTAGCACGGTAGCGGAATTTCTAAGCATTCTCGCGGACTCGCTGTAAGTCAACAGTCAATGCACTTTGACGGCGGTGACGGCTGCTGGTCACGACTGGACGACACCTATTGACCGCAACTAATGATGCACCGTGCGTTGGTTGTTGGAAACGGGTTGCACACACAGAGTCAACTTCGTCAAAAAGTAAACCAACCCCATCGATATTCCAAGTCATGATTTTTCACGGTGTGCCTGCTGGTCGGAACTTAAGCGCCGCCTGTTAGCAAACTGTATGCAGCACTCGTCTTGACAGCTAGCGCGATGCAACTCATGACACAAGAAATGCATATCTTCTAGCCGGGTTGGCCGACCAGGTGACGATGATGCCGATGACGATGCCACTGCGGAGGATATGCCGTTGTTTTAGGTTGAGTGGACTGGACGGGTGTTGTGTGTGTGGATGGGCTGTTCAGAACCAACCAGCGAGGCTGGTAGGAAGCGATAATGGTATAGGCAAACATAGTCATGGTTGGGAGAATTGTTTGGCCAAATGGATACAATTGTGTTTGTCCACTTCATACAGTTTTCAATGACAGAAGAGGTTTTGTTTCTCGCATTGTATAAGCTATAGTGTTTAACTAAGTCAACTTGACAATCAAAGAAAAGTCTTTGCTTGAATTGAATAACTTGAAGTTAGCAATATATGTTTTAACACCAGTCTTAAGTTTTCGGTAGAATTAACTTATTAGAATCATTGTATCACTCTTCCTTAATTGGCAATGCTATAAAAAGTGCTGATTATTACTTTATTGATTACACACTGATCGGCTTTTCGGGTCCGTTTGCAGTTGATCATCAATATTAACTTCTTTTCCCGATCAGCGTAGATAGCTGTAGTGGAAGTAGCGATTGATTAATCTGGCTTAGAATACCCGCCTGTTTCAGTGGCAGGTGTCCACTAGTCAGGTGACCCCTAATGCATGGTGTTATGCGGCTTAACGCTTACCGTGCCTGGGAATGAATGGTTAGGTGGGTGGTGGTCTAATAAAAACTTGATCGCAAAAGGAACCTGTGGAATACCAGGGCACCCTCTATAGTATTTGGCCTTACTGCTCTAACTGGAGCAATAGCCCAGTGGACTTTGTGTTTCTCCAAGTAACCAGATGCCCATCTTTAGCCTCAAACTTTAGGCTGAACAAGGGCGAATCACACAGTGTATTCTGCGTATCCTCGCTTTCGATGTTTTCCAATAGAAACCAATCTGGTTTTATTACTGCTGTTCTTGTTCGTGCTGTGATTGTAAAGAGTTTAATGTTGTTTAGGTAGTGGCTACGGTTAGGATAGCTCAGATCAATTCAGCATAAAAGAACAGCAACGATCAATCTTTGCAGACCTATGCAAAATGGTACAGCCCAAGTGGCTTTAGTTCAAGAACCTTAGTTTCGTAAGTAGATTCTCTATTTAGAAAACCTTGCGAACCCGGTGTGTGCAATTTTCAGCAAAAATGAAACAGCAAACTCGCGTGTCATGCCTCGAGCATGTGTGCTTGTCAACAACGCAATCGTTGCTACACTCAACTCTGAACTTATTACCAGAGATGTATGTGCTATTTCAGATGATGTTGTTGTTGAAAATACGTCTTCTGTTCGGTTTATTTATCGTATGATGAACCTTCCCTTACGGATGCTTCCAAACAAGTCATTGCATACTACACTTCAAATTTCAGGGCAAAATATGCGATTTTGGGCTTTTTTGGCTGCAAGCCATTAAGCATGGACATATTTTTTTAAGCAATCAAGTGGCTTCAGTTTGATAGAATGCTTATAAGTAGTATAAATCTTCATCAAGGACGTAGCCAGCTTTTCAGTAAATGAGGGGGCGGGGGCGAGCACCCTTAGTAAATTTATATTGTCAGATTTCTTGAAACGAAAACACCGCGCGGTCGTTGAAATGTTTCAAAAAGAGGTTTTGCACAAAAGTTCACGCGGTCTATCGTTTTCGTAAGGAACAGCCGCACCGTAGGAAACGCCGCAATGTTATTTCCCATAAGGATGAAGTGAACAGGGAGTGAAAACCGCGGCTGCATCTTTCTGAAGCGATAGGCCGCGTGCACTTTTGTTCAAATTCCTCAATGCGTACTAGCTTTAACAACGAAACATAACACGGTGAAATTGAATATAATAATATTATATTCTACAACACCTCAGCAGACACTTTGTTGTATTTTGTACAATATGTTGTTAAAAGCTCGACTGTTCTTCACAATTCAGCATGGTGCTGGTAGTGGTGGCCAATTTCCGGAAGATTAAGGATTTTTCTTTACACGTGAATTATTTCTTCTGGAGTCCTCAATGATTTTTTTTTATAATATCTTCCAAACATTCGTAACTCACCATAGGGAACTCTTGGAGCAATCCCTAAAAGAACTCCCTTTGAGAAATTCCATTAGAAATCCATGGGGGGAAACCCTGTCAGAATTCCTGGAAGAATGGCTATATGGCTATATGGCTATAATGGCTATAAGTATATCTGGAGGAATCGCTGTGGGAATCCCTGCAAGAATTCCTGGAGGAATCTCTGAAAGAATTCCTGGACGAATCCATGGAGAAATTTCTGAAGACAACTCTTGAGGAATTTCTGGAAAAAATCCCGGAAAAATCTCTGAAGGGTACCCTGGAGAAATCCTTGAAGCGATCCATGGAGGAATCTCTGGAGGAAATCTTGGAGAAATCCCTTGAGGCACTTCTGGACAAATTCCTGGTTAAATCCCTAGATGAAACCCTGGAGAAGTCCCTGGAGGAATCCCTGGAGGAATTCTTAGAAAAATCTCTAGAGGCATTCTTGGAGGAATTCCTGGATAAATTTCTAGATCAATTCTAGAAGGAAACTCTGGAGGAATTTCTGGCGAAATTTCTGAACAAATCCCTTGGGAAATTCCAGAAGAAGTTCCTAGAAGAGTTTCTGGAGGAATTTCTGGAGGAATGCTTGGTGGAATTTCTGGAAGAATTTCTGGAGGAATCTCTAGAGGAACTCCTGGAGGAATCCCTGGTTGTTTTTCGGAAGAATCTCTGGAGGAATTTCTGGAAGATTTCCTAGAGGAGTTTTAGGAGGAATCCGTGAAGGAATGTCTGGAAGAATTCCTGGAAAAATCCCTGGAAGAATTATTGGAGAAATCGTTGGAGGATATCCTGGAGGAATCCCTGAAGCAATTCCTGGAGGAAATCCTAGAGGAATGTCTGAACGAAATTCTGAAACAAGTCCTGGAGCAATCCTAGGAGAAATTCTAGGAGGAAACCCTGGAGGAATTTCTAGAGACAGCCCTAAAGGAATTCTTGGAGGAATCCATGGTGGAATTTTTGAAGAAATACCTGGAGGAATGCCTGAAAGAATCTCTGCAAAAATTCCTGAATGAATTCTTGGTGAAATGCCTGGAGGAACCCCCAGGGGATTTTTTTGAGAAATGCCTGTAAAAATTTCTGAAGAAATTCCTTGAGAAAGTCCTGGAGGAATTCCAAGCGTAATTTCCAGAGGAATCCTTGGTGTAATTTCTGGAGGAGTCCTTGAAGAAATTCCTGGAAGAAGCCCTGGAGAAATCCCTGAAGAAATTTGCGGAGAAATATCTAAAAGAATGCCTAACGGAATCCCTCAAGCAATTCATGGAGGAGTCTCTGGAGGAAATTATGGAGGAATGCCTGGAGGAAAGTCTGTAGGAATTTTTGAAATAATGCATGGAGTAATACCTGGAAGAATTCCTGAAGGAATGTCTGGAAGAATCTCTAGAGGAGTTCATGGAGGAATCTCTAGAAGAATTCCTGGACAAATTCCTGGAGAAATCCCCGAATTCCTGAAGCAATTTGTGGAAGAATCCCTAGAGTAGTCCTTGGAGCAATCCCTGGGAGAATTCTTGGTGAAACTCGTGGAGGAAATCCCAGGATAATTCATAGAGGAATTCCTGGAGGAATCCCTTAAGCAATTCATGGAGGAATTTCTGGAGGAAATTTTAGAGATATGCGTGGAGAAATTCGTGAGGGAATTCATAAGGGTATGTCTGGAGGAATTTCTGAAATAATGCATGGAGAAAGTCCTGGAGGAATGCCGGGAGGATTTTCATTCCTAGAGAAGAAATTCATTAATAAATTCCTGGAGGAATCCCTGGGAAAATCCCTAGAGGAAATTCTGGAGAAATTCGTGGAAGAAATTCTGATGGATTCCCTGAAGGATTTCTGAACAAATTGTTGGAGGAATTGTTGTAAAAATTTCTGAAGTAATTCCTGGATGAATTCCTGGAGAAACTCCTGAGGTACTTCCTAAAGAAATTCCTGGAAGAGTCCTTGGAGAAATTCTAGGTGGAATGCCTAAAGAACTCTCTTGATGAATTCCTGGAGGAATCCCAGGAAGAATTCCTGGAGGAATCTCTAGAGGTACTCCAGGAGGAATCACTAGAGAAATTTCTGGAGAAATCTCTAGAGGAATTTCTAGAGCAATCTCTATAGGAATTCCTGAAAAAAACCCTGCTGGATGAATGTCTGGAGGAACCATTGAAGGAATGCCAGGATGAATTTCGAAGAAAAATCGCAGGAGGATTCCTGAGGGAATCCGAGGAGCAGTTTCTAAAGAAATCCCAGAAAGAATTCTTGGAGAAATCCTGAAAGAATTCTAAGAAGAGTTCTGGGCATTGTGGAATTTTTGAAATAATACCTGGAGTTATTTCTGAAACAATCAAAGAAGAAATTCCCGAGTGAATCTCTGGAGGAATTTCTGAAGCAATCCCATGAGGAATTCCTTAGGAATTCTTAACAAATTCCCGAAAGAAATTCTGTAGGAATCGCTGAAAAAAAAAATCTGAAAGAATTCATGTCCGCAATAATTTCTGGACAAGACATATTTTATGGGCTCTTTATAGGATTTTTTGTAGAAAATATTTTTAAAAAATCCTGGATTCATTTTGAATGATATCTGGTTAAATCTTCTGAAAGAATTCCTGGGAAAAATTCCTGCAGAAACACTTCGAATAATTCCAGGTGGAATTATTGGAGCTATTTCTAGCTAAAGTTTTGAATATACGGAGAAATCCCTGAATTTTTTTTTTTAAAAGAATACCTGCAGAAATACCTGAAGGAATCCTTGAAATAAACAATTTCTGGAGGAAGCTGTAAAGACGGAAAAGAAATGGAAATACCCCTGGAGGAACCTCTAAAGATATCCTAGGAAAACTCCCGGAATCCATATTATAGTCCTTGAAGGAAGCTATGAGAGTATTTCTAAATATTTCTGAAGGAATAGTGAGAGAAACTCCTAAATCATTTCTTGGAACATTTTTTTATTTAAATATTTATTCGAAAGGCGCATGCGCCTAAAAGCATAACGGAGCCAATTTACATAATAATGATTACATGTTCTAATTACAACGGTAACCTTGTGCATACAGTTCGTTTATTCTTCTATCGTCTTCTTCCATGTACTGTTTCCTCAATTCGGCTCTTGGAACATTCCCTGAAGGGCCCATATAGCCGAGGCGGTAAACGCACGGATATTCAGCATGACCATGCTGAGGGTGACGGGTTCGATTCCCGGTCGGTCCAGGATCTTTTCGTAAAGGAAATTTCCTTGACTTCCTTGGGCATAGAGTATCTTCGTGCCTGCCACACGATATACACATGCAAAATGGTCATTGGCAGAGGAAGCTCTCAGTTAATAACTGTGGAAGTGCTCATTGAACACTAAGCTGAGAAGTAGGCTTTGTCCCAGTGAGGACGTTACGCCAATAAGAAGAAGAAGAACATTCCCTGAAACAATCATTATCGGAAGCCCGCAAGACTAGCATGGAGGAATTAACGGAGGAGAAATTCCTGGAAAAGTCCCTTTAACTGGACTTTAACCTGGAGGAATTTCTGATGGTGACCCTCAAGGAACTCATATAGAAACCCCAGGGTATTTTTGCTCTTAACATAACATTTGTTTGAATTGTAAATTTGGCAAGTAGTTTTTGTATTTCATGAATAAAAATCACAAAATTCAGCCATTCAACCATACTTGTTATTTGGTAAAATTCTATGATAAGATTGAAGTGGTGTTCTTAAAGAAATAATTGGCGAATGTTATTGTGGTTTTCGAGAAGAAAAAGATAGATAATTATGTTAATAATATTATTGAATTTCTATGTTCTTTAGTTCTTTTATTAATCGCATAATATTAAGTTGGCTAGAATTGAAAGAAAAACTATAACGGCCACAAAATCCTTGCGAAATCTAAGGATTTCCAAGTGAACGAACTTCGTTCAGCACACACTTCCCCGGATGTGTGAATATTACATCTTCGGATGAACCTGATGTCTTTTTTTTTTTTTTTAAATTATGATTCTCTGGCTTCGGTGCGGAGTATTGTAACTATAGAATCGATTGAGTGGATACTAAATGACTTTGTTCCTTTGAAAACTTCTGATCATATGGATGACGGGCTTGGTGGTCTAGTGGCTACCGCTTCTGATTCGTATGCAGAAGGTCATGGGTTCAATCCCTGGCCCGTCCTTTTCATCCTACTTTGTATCTTTCTATCCACTTTCTCTCACTCTCTCTTCTTTACATATACAACTCATGTATATTCATATGTTCATAGCCATCGCTAGAACCAGAAACGAATTGAAAAAAGTCGTTTCCCTCCCTTCCAACATCCACTCACAGCACAGTGTATATATAACGCCTATAAGTTATGCAACCAAAGCGTGCTGTGCCGCTTGACCCTTATTCACCTTATTCACCACACAATCTATCACGAACACTATAAATAACCCTATCCATGGATCGCATCACCGACCCAACGGTGACTCCCAGATCTCCCATCCTTTCCGTCTAACAAATACCCCAGTCCGTGCGGGTTGTGGGACGCAGAGTGCTCTCGGTCTCTAGTACATAGCAACAACCAGTACACTCTAACATTCCTTTCCCTTCCCAGCTGACTATAAGGACTTGGCCGGCGCCGTTATTGAACAAATATGCATGAGCTGCTAAAATTGCACTTTGAGAATAAGTGGAATGTCCCAGCCCCTTATTCAGTTGGATCACAGTGCAACTGGTACCAGTTCAGATCAATCACGGAGGAGCAACCATTGACATGTATAGTCAGAATTGATCGTTTTTTGATCGAAAACTTCTGATCATATGGGATACACAGCAAAAAAAAAATTGTGATATCACATCATTTTCGCTGCACATCAGTCGCGTCGTAAAAGTGATGTAAACAATTACATCATTTTCATGCAACAAATTAGCCGCCACAGCTTGAGAGTGGGTCTAGCAATCGCTAGAGCCGAATCGTTAGATGAATCATATATAAGTAAAATATTGGGATGGATTCGTACACTGATCCGTTGATTGTGAGGCATATCCCTTACCTCTCAGCTATTTCACCGAGTTAGAAGGAAGGTGATAAATATGATACTGCTTCTAGGCATCTGCTGGAATGGGTTTGTTGATACTTTCCGGTGCCAACCAGGGTGTGCATGGTGAGTGTGATAATTGTTGGAAAACGATGTAACCGAGTGAGATTACGTTCGAAAATGACTACATTACCAGAAATTACGCGCCTGGATATTACAAAATTATTTGCTGTGTACACCCTAGGTTGCTTCAGAAACGATTTGATTATTTTAAACATGTTCAAAAAAAAAACTACTTATTTGCAGTTTTGCTGCATTGTAAATTCCCAAATCTTTGTGGGATGTTACTGTAAAGCTTATTCTGAAAGTGGGTCGTGCGTCGTATTACGAAGCAAAGAATTTCAGATTCAGACCAATCAGTTTGATCTCTTTTTTTCTGAAATGCTTAGAACGTATTGTGAATCATCACATTCGTGATGTGCATCTGGTCAACGTGCCTTTTCATGTGAACCAATATGCCTGCCAATCTGGTAAGTCCACTGTGACTCTTTCACACAAGGTTGTTTACGATATCGAGAAGGCTTCGCTCAAAAGCAATCCTGTTTCGGTGTTTTTTTAGATATCGAGGATGTCTTTGACAATGCGAAGTGCCTTTGGATACCATGCCATTGGAAGCCGTACGGAGTCATGGTTTATCTCCAATGATATCCAATTGAATTTATCAAATGCTCAAAACCCGATATCTCTTTTCGATTTTGCGTCAAGCAGCGATGAGGAAGTTGAGTGTTTGTGGATGCCCTCAGGGGGAGTCTTGTTACCACTTTTGTGAAATCTCGTAGCAGATACGCTATTGAAGAAACTTTTATGGTTTTGACGACGACTAACTAACATTGTTAGAAGGTATGTGCATCAGTACCGTTTTTGATCTGATGTGAAGCGCTCGGTGTCAAGAATATGGCCTTTCAGTAAATCCGAGTAAAACTTCTATTGTTCTTTTCACGGGAAGGCGAAACCGTAATGGCGCTCGACCTCTGCGTCTCTTTGATTCTGAAATCAATGTGACTGATGAGGTAAAGTACGTTGGAGTCATTCTTTATTCCATGCTTTCCTGGACACCTCACATTGAGTTAAGAATTTGAAAAAAACTTTCATGGCCTTCGGGCAATGCCGGCGAACCTTTGGTACAACTTGGGTTCTAAAATGGGGTATATAAAATGGATTTACGCAACTGTTGTACGGCCAATATTGGCCTATGGATGTCTTGTGTGGTGGCAAAAGGGCGAAATGATAACGATCCAATCAAAATTAGGCCATCTCCAAAGTATGTGCTTAATGGCGATGTCTGGAGCGTTCTCTTGAACTCCCACGGCAGCGCTCGAAGGTATCTTTGACTTTGCTCCACTTCGACACATTCATCTCAAACAAGAAGCACTTTCTTGCACTTACCTACTGTCTACGGGTTCTCGGTCTACTAGAGAACACTCCTGTGAACCGCACATCAACACACTTCTCGTTGTTTCCACTTTTGGTGAATTGGAAAAAAGTGGTCCTTGCTCCAAGTATACAATAGATTGTAATTGTGCATAACTCGAGGTGTTTCTAATACCAGGAACGCATGTCATTATAAACGAAAAGCGCCTACAAAAATGTTATGAAGAAAAGTTTCTGAGCTGTAAGTACTTCCGAATCAAATCACCATAGGGCTAAAAATCGCGTTAATAAAGAAGAATAATAATAATCACGAATTGAATTCAAACACGTAGACGATATTGAACTGGTTCTAAAACCACCGCTCTTTCTAAAAGGTCGATTTGTTCGGACCAGGTTGCTCTCGCGGTCGCTTTGACGTGAGATGCTCTGTATTTTTTGTTCATACCAGAGGGAGTTTGTCCGAGGGAGATTACGATTATAGCCAGGACAAAAAGGTGTGATCAGCACGTTCGTCTCTTTATACACGGAGATGAACGACGCGGCGGCACGGAACGTTTAGCTCGGCCGACGTCCGTCGATGGGGCGTGCAATAAAACTTTATGGCCTGGCCGCATCCTCTGCCTTCGGAGAGAATGGGTTCGTGCTTTCGGTTGGTCGGTCTTGGTGGAGTAGGACTTTGTTGTGGTTATACGTACCTTAAGGTGTGTAGTTGTTTCTCGTTGAGCACCGTTCGCACCCGGGTTGGTTTGCCGTCCGACGGTCCGGAGGGTCCCTTGCCGCGCATACTTTTGTGCGAGCCCGATTCACTGCCGGAATCTGGAATTGGAAGACTGGATTAGACTGGGTGCGGTCCAGAACATTGGGATGTTAGTAAATCGGGGGGAGGGGGCAAGATTTGCAGGTTCATTTCATAATTGCAGCTCTTCAAATCGTGCTTAACGATAGAAACTCTAAAAGCATTTTCACCGGGAAAACTAAATTTCTCAGACGTGTGACGATAATTGTCGGTAGATTCGGTCAATTTATGCCACCTGAGGTTGATTTGAACGCAATCGGAGAGCACCACGTTTCCAAAATAGTCTTTCCAAAATTACTCTTATTGATTTCGTATCCAGAGAACAACGAACCGAGTAGATCTTCGTCCCATACCTAGCCGTCATAGTCAGCCACAAGACAGACACGTGGTGCAAATTCATACAAAATGGCAATACATGAAACCACGAGGAGTCATTTCATCTTTGCCGTCCCGTGATTAAGTACAATTGCTTCTTCGCTTCTCACATATAGCATACGGACCGTCGCCCCGGTGGACGTCGATTCGTATACACGGATGCTCAATCGTAGAGTCGTGCCCGTACGTTCGGATATATGGATGAAGTGCACTAGCAAACACTCTGTACCTACCACTAGCTCCGTACAGAGAGGTCTCTCTTCATGCAGAGTCTATCCTTCTGAGGCCGATCCGGGTGTAATTACCATAATACATATTACATACCGCGCGGCGGCGGTAGCGGTGGCGGCCGCTACCACACACTCGCTCAATTGACCGCCGCTTGCTTATTGCGCTTCCTTTCGTATATGATTCGGAGATTCAGAGGAGTCCCGCTTACGATTTCCTTCTATCTGGAAAGCATAGGCGTTGTCAGATTGGAAAATTATTTTATATCTTTCAAGGGGGCTATATACCCAGCAGGGTTAAAAAAAATCGAACATGTTTTCATTGCATAATTGAAAGTATACTATAGCTAGACAATTTACATTCCATATTTCATAAAGATTGGAGCACTAGAACCAAAGTTACAGCCCATTATAGCGCACACCCTGCATATGGACAAGGCCAAGCGCGAAACTTAAAACGTGATTAGTGGTGTTTTCGATGTGCCGATCACGATATTTAAAAAAACTAGTTGATTGATTTACATTTATTTTTTAATTATTCGTATTTGAAATCTAGGGGTACTGAATGGATCATTTTAAGAGGCTAAAAGAAGTTATAGAATGAGGTTTGTACAAAATACTGGAGAAATTTATAACGGTACTATTGAAGTATAGAAATAAAATTAAATAGTTTATTTGTAATAAGGAATATTCTGCAAAATTATGGTGAATTAGATGGTAAAACCCCTTTGAACAGTTATGATGAAATTCATGGTCTTCAAATAAATGATGCATAGTGGAGACTGCAAAATTCCTTTTTTTTTATTTAGGGGCACAGAGCCCAAAATGCCAAATGGCCCAACTCATTAAATCATTCTTCGATGTGATTTGACCATAACTATCGGTGAATGGTGTCAAGATATGTTTACATAAAACATTCTTCTAGAAGCTAGGCCGCCATACCTATGGAAAATCTTTCGATTTCCCAATGAAAACTATCAACTTCCGGTTTTTCGTACTTGCAATTAAGGTTTTCTGGTGATTTTATTACCAGCCAAGTGTTTCCAAGCAGATTGAGACACACATGGAGGCGCATGGTTGTTGATGTCTACGATTTTCATGTTAGGGGTCATTCAAATATGACGACCATCATTTAGCGGGGAGAGGGGTGACACTCTATGTATTAAGCATACGAAAATAGCGGACCAGAGGAGCAAAGGGAGTCAGACATGTCCGAAAAATGATGGGCGTAATTTTTGAACGTTTTCATGAAGTGGCATCTTACCCCATGGCAGATGACCTTTTTGCACCACTTCCGTTTTACGAACCAGTTTTTGAAATCGCTATAAATCGATGAAAATGCGTTAGTTTAGTGAATATTTTTGCTGAAGTATCGAGCAAATATTGTCTAGTTGCTGTTACCACCTTGAAAGCCTAACAAGTGAGGCTAATTATCATTGAAAACGATGAAAGTTTGAAAAATGGCATTTTACCCCACTTGACCCTACATGAAAAGGTTTATATGGATTATTTATAGATATTTTTGCAAAAGTCTATTGACAAATCCGCATTTTTGCCGGGGCCCGTGGCGTAGTTGGTTACACGTTCGCTTCATATGCGGATGGTCATGGGTTTGATTCCCAGCCCCGGCACTTGCAATTTTTCGTCAGTTGCTTTTCCCCCGAGAGCAACTGACGCTGACCCTCTTCTGAGCCCCATGGCTCAAACGGACCCGGATACCTGGACATCGGCGAACTGCTACTCATAATAGACCCCCAATCGGACTGGAAAGGAACAACGGCCATCCATCATCATCCTTGTGCTCATCATTCTACTAGGTATAAAGTAGAAAAAGCGAAAGCAGCAGAAAGGCAACCAGTTCGATAAAGTAGAATAGAATCTAGGCGCTGTACAAAATGTAAGTGCAGCTGTCAATTGAAATTGCACACGTAGTGCCCCAGTGGACAATAGAGCTGTAAAATTAGGTTAAGTGATTAAGAATAAAAAAATCCGCATTTTTTGCAATAGATTTCCGAAGCCCTTGTAGTGACGCTTTCATTAAATGATTTATTTATTTATTTATTAAATTAAGTTTTTTTATTAGATTTCTTCTCATAAAGGTTAGTTTTGGAAAAAGTTGCCTTTAGACTTCTGTCAAATATATTTTAGATTTAGGTAGTACTCTTCTGAAATGCCTATTTCCTATTTTATATTTATATAAAGTGGTACATTTTTTTGTTACACTGAGAAATGTTCAAATTCACTGCAGTGCAGCATTCAAAACAAATGACAATAAAAGTATCCAGCTGTTTCGCCTGAAATTTCCCTTGCCACGATTCTTTCATCAAAAAATGTTGTAAGCACATAAACAGAAACATCTTTATTGATTCTTCACCATTATGCGTGGAAAATCACTTCATTATGCCTGGATTCTTCATCATTCAATTTTCACGAATTTTGCCAACAGCTTCTGCAGAGGTTTTGTAGGAGCAAGTTGTCATACAAATTCGTAAAGCCCAAAAAAATTGAGAAAAAATTAATTTATTTTAGAAATTGTCGGTACTGCGGATAGATTAAAACGGTTGTCACGATATCTCCATTGACCGCTGTCAAAATATCTCCGTCGATCTGTCACTGCTACTGTACTTATACGATTTTAAACAAATTTTAAACAAGTAAAACTAGGCATGAAAAAATGTACTTGATCAAATTGATGGAAAGGTATGAAAGGTTGTTTTGAGCGCATTTTAGCTAAGTTTGCCACGACTATGCATGAAAAATTTCACCGCGAATGGAAATTAATAAAAATTTAACACAAGAATAAAATGGGAGTCATGGAGGATTGATCAAATGCGCCGAGAGACTTGGTGGCAAGAAAATTAAAGGCTCGTGGGTGTTTTCAAGTTGGATGTCATTAGTGTGTTTGTGTGTGTTAGCTAGTTTGAAAAACAAAGCCGTTCCTATTCACAGTACCCAGTTGGCAACTATTAGGCATCGCATATACAGTGTATCAAACAATTGTCCGTGTAACATTTTTTTCGTCAAAATAATTTTTCATTCAAATGTTTATAACTTGTTTATAGGTCAATCAAAAATGCTAAAATCATAAACACTATATTGAAGATCCATTAGTAGAATTTTCAGCGAGATCGAGAAAGTTTTCTGAAAGTTATAGAACTTTTCGTAAAACTTAATAGATTTTTGAACAAATTTTTAAAACTTTATATCTTAACTAGCTATGCCCGGCAAACTTTGTTTTGCCTACTGCGTTTGTCGTTTGACGTTCCAAGTCCCGTTCAAAAAGCATGAAAAATCAGTTTTCAAAAATTCTCAATTTCTTCATGTTTTTTGCCTCATAAACCTTCCTTGGGTGAAAACTAACAGAACAAAACCAAGATGACCCAAATCCGGCGTTTCGTTCGCGAGTTATGCGCGGTCCCACGTATGCCACTGCATTTATATATATAAGATGTATAAGATATATAAGATATAAGATATGTACTTTATGAAACTTTTTCATTTTTTGTATATATATAAATCTTACATATGTTGCTTTGCTTATCCATGGATAACTGACACTGAGGAAGATTACAAGTGGTAGTCGAAATACGCGTATCTGTCACAGGATAAGTAAAACAGGGCGGAATTAAAAGGTACGAAACTGATTACACTCATTCGAAGATTTTTCTTATGTTTTGTAGTGAACAAATTAACCCTAACAAGACTATTGTTATTGTTATTGTTATTGTTTATTTTAACTTCAAATTTTGAAAGAGGGAAAAACCCCTTTGAGTGATTTCAACATTACAAAAACGAAATCTTTCTCAAAGAGGCACAAAACCTCTTTTATCTTTTCAAATAACATTATAATAATAACTTAAAATTAAAGGCTCACACGGCAGTAGCCATAGCAGAGCCGCAATCTTGAAGGAGGACAACATGCCACATCGTGAAACGAATCTTCAGAAATCCAGAAATCCTTGTGAGGGAGAGGGTAGGAGTCAGGGATTCACCAAAAACAGATCTTCAAGGCTGAAAATAAAGTATACCAAAAAAAGAGGAACAGTATCAAACGAAATATGCAATCTCATTTATAAATTTGAATAAAAGTTTTAATATGATTTCATTTTTTGAGCCCAAAATATCCCGTATAGATACAGGAATTGGAAAACCTGCTGCAATAATGCTCTCAAACAATGTTTTCCTCGGTACAATAAACCGAGAACAATCAATTATAATGTGATCAATGTCTTCATAGGATATGCCACATTCACATAAATTTGTATCATTTATATTGATGCGATACAAATGACTATTACAAATATAGTGATTGGAAATCAATCTTGAAAATGTGCAAATGAAATTTCTACTCCCAGATACATTTTTGAACCAAGGAAAATTATTCACTTTGGGACATATTGAATGACACCACCGCCCTTTATCACTAGAATCCCAATTGATTTGCCAGGTATTTAAAGAATAATTTCTAAGATTTGGAAAATATTCAGAAGCAGAAATATCACGATTATAAAGTATACCACAAGTAACCCCAAATTTTGCCAATAAATCCGCCTGTTCATTGCCATAAATATTACAATGTGCAGGAATCCAAACAAATTTTATAACATATCCTCCAGAATTCAAATCAAATAATATTTTTTTCAACATCAACATGATGTGATGTGATTTATAATTGAACTTGATAGTATTCAAAGCACTCAGACAACTGAAACTATCAGAGCAAATAATATAAAAATTTGGCGGGCAATCCTTGATCATGCTACATGCAAAATACAAGGCAATGAGTTCTGCTACAAAAATAGAACACGGAGATTGTAATTTATAAAAATGAGCTAAAAATAAATTATATACTCCAAAACCTGCGATGTCATTAATCAAAGAACCATCTGTGAAATACATTTGTGAAGGGCTGATTCCATCAAATTTACGTTCAAACAGTAAATTTGCAAAATGCGGATATAGAAATTTTGGTATTTGCCGCAATTCATAGAATAGGGACAAGTCAATTAATGGTTCATAAGTATGAATGTTTAATTTAAAATCATAAAAATCATTCAAATGCACATGTAAAAGATTTTGATTTAAACAGTGAGTAAAAGAATCCAACATTCTATTTGTAGGATTAATTTGGTATAACGACTCCAAAGTACTTATGATTTGATGATTATTCGCAAAACAATTTGTCAAAAATTTACAGTTCATCTCCTGAAAACGAATTTTTAGTGGAACAATACCGGCAAGAACTTCTATAGATTGAGTATGGGTGGAATTCATTAGTTTTAAACAAATTCTCAAACAACGGTATTGTATTTTTTCAAGTTTGGAAAAATGAGTTTGTACAGCACTACCAAAAGTAAAACAACCGTATTCCATTACTGAACGAATAGTGGTTTTATATAACGTTATTAAATCAGAAGGATTTGCACCCCACCAAGTGCCTGTAATTGTACGAAGAAAATTAATTCTTCTTGAACAAACTTTTTGAATGTATATAATATGAGCGTTCCAATTCAATTTAGAGTCAAACCAAATACCAAGATATTTATATTCATCAATTTGATCTATTTGAAGTCCATTCAGAAATAAATTTATATTTGTGGTAGAACGTTTTCTGGAAAACACAATAAATTTGGTTTTTTGAACTGAAAATGAGAATCCATTGTCATGAGCCCACATATCCAAATTATCCAAAGCACATTGCATGAAATGTTCAATAACATCTCTATTTTTTCCACGTATGGAAAGAACATTATCATCAGCGAATTGAAGCAAAAAGCAACCATTAGGAATAATAGATGCCATATCACTAGTGAATAAATTGTATAAAAACGGACTCAAGCATGATCCCTGTGGAAGGCCGAAGTAACTATATCGTATTATTTTGGAAGAGTTATTATGAAAAAAATGCATAATTTTAAATGAGAATAAATTATATATAAAGTTTGAAATCATATTTGGAATTTTCAAATTGTTCATTTTATTGAACAACAAATCAATCAGGACAGAATCATAGGCTCCAGAGACATCTAGAAAAGTATACCCTACATCTTTTTTTTTTGATTAAATGCAAGTTGAACTTGCGTTGCTAAAAGTGAAATACAGTCACGCGTACCACGACCCCTTCTAAATCCAAACTGAGACGGAGATAAAATATTGTTTTCTTCAGCCCAAAATTCAAGACGATTTAAAATCATTCGCTCCATAAGTTTGCGTAAACATGATAACAAACTGATAGGTCTTCTGCTATCAGCTAATGAAGGATCTCTACCAGGTTTAAGAATACTTATTACTTTGATTGAGCGCCATTCAACAGGAATGATATTTTGTAACAAAAAGCTGTTGTATATCGAAAGTAAATGAAGTTTACCTTCATCAGGCAACATTTTCAAAACAATAAATTTCATGTTATCAATACCTGGAGCTGTATTTTTGGTAATAGATAAAGCCAAATTGAACTCAGCCAAGGAGAATGGATCACAAAGCTCTGGAAAATAATTTAAAGATTTTGATTTATAATTTACTAATGGAGCAACAAAATCTGGACATATTTTTGAAGCAAACTTTTCAATCCATTCTTCTGAATATTCCAAAACAGTAGGAACATTAGAATTATAATTTCTTAAATTTCGTGCTACTGACCACAAAGTAGACAATGAAGTTTCACTGTCCAGGTTTTCTACAAAATTTCTCCAATAATTTCTCTTTTTGAATTTAGTAAGTCTAGTAAACTGGGCTTCAGCTTTACAATACAATAAATAGCTATCTCTGGAGCCTGATCTGCGAAAGTTTTTAAAAGCATCAGATTTATTTTTCAGTGAATTGGAACACTCACTATCCCACCAAAAAGAAGGACGTGCCTTTTTAACAGTACCCGAAACACATTTTTTAGTTTGAGATTTACGTAAACTATCAATTACAGGTATGTTCCGTTTTTATCAACACGGTCCGCGATTTTCAGTTGACAAAAACGGAATAGTGATAAAAACGGAATATTTTTTTTTGACAAAATATTTTGCAACATTTTAATATGAATTGGAAGTTTTACTGTAGAACACATTCCAAAAGTAAAAATATGCTGTTTACTATGAAATTTAATTGAATTTTGAAATTTAATTTTAGCACATCTGCAACCAGTTTAAATTCAGTTTTCTGACTGTTACGCCGACAAGAGGTTTTCACCACATTTATGACCACATTTTTGGAAATTTATTTTCGTTGAACGCAAGAATGACAGTTCCAGTACCCGGATCGACGTTTTAAAATATGACACACTTCCAGGAATTATTAATCTCCAGGAACATAATGTCGATCTCCTAACAAAAAAGGATATGTTTACTTCCTTCCGGAAGGCATTCCTCCACGAGTATCATCTTCACAGATTCCTATAAAACTTTCGTCTAGGATACTTTTAGGAAATCTCCAGGATTTTTTCAAAGCAAGCACTTGTCACTTTTCTAGAATATTGGATTCCCCAAGAAGTTCCTCCAGAATTCTTCTAGGTTACCTTGTACCATGCCGCCTGTTAATCTTTTGGAATTCGGTAAGAATTTTTAGAGAAAACAAGTTTTGCCCCTTATGGTTTCTTCAGAAATTCCTTCTCGGATCAACCTAGATGTATTTTTTTTAATTTCTCCTGGAGTTTCTTTAGGGATCCCTTTAAATATTCCACCAGGAAATGGAATTTATAAACCTTCCTTATGCATTATGATGGGAACAGCTCGCTGACGTAGTGTACAGTTTGGGTCTAGAATGGTCCTAATGCACAAGGTGGGCTAAGAAAATCATTTTGGGATTTAACCTAGACATCCTGTTGAAATTAATCCAACTCGAGTTGCTTTGGAGATTCACCAAGATTTTACTTTTGAAATATAGGAGTATCTCCGTTCCTTCAGAATTTCCTGCGGGAATTCTTCCAGGATTACTTTTTGAAATCCCCCCAGAACATTTTTCTGATAATTCTCCTGGGATTTATTCTGGGGTTCCTCCAAAATTTATTTCTGGGATTCCTTCACCATTTTTTCTAGAATTTCATCAGAAGTTCTTTCTTGGATTCTTCAAAGAATTTCTTATGATATTTTTCCCTGGAATGTCATCCATCCAAAAATTTCTTATAAGGATTCCTACAGGAATTTGTTTTGGTATCTATGCGCAGTAGAAGCACCTACACCTACTGGAACTTTTATTATGAATACTTCCAAGACGATTCTATGTTTCATCTTGGTTATTTTCCCATGATTAGTAGACGAACCAGCCTTGGGCTTACAATCTCGTTAAAAAAGTTATTATAATAATAATTCTACCCGACTTCTTACTGCGTTTCCTGGGAATATCTCAGTAGTTTAGTCTAGTAATCTTCCAGGAATTCTTTCCTCAAACCCTCCAGAAATTTCTTCAGGGAGTCCTCCTGATGTTCTGTGTAGAAATCTCCAGGGAGTTATTGCTGAGAATCCTCCAGAATTTCCTGGTGTGAAACCTTGAGAAATTCCTTTAAGGAATCCTGTATAAGTTCCTGGAATTTCTTTAGGATTTTTTGGGAATCCTTAGATTCTTCTGGGAACCCTTCAGTAGTTGCTGAAGAAATCCCCAGATCGTTTGTCAAGTTCCTAGGCTCATCTTTCCTTTCTTAACTCCTAATTCACCTAAAGAAACTTCTGATCGATATCTCAGAAGAAATCAAATAAATAATCTAGAGAAATACAAGGTAGAATCGCCAGTAGAAATTGCTGAAGGAAACCAAAATTGCATTTTTAGAGCAATCGAAAGATGAAATCCCGGATGAAATTCTATAGGAATCTCCAGTTTACCTAGTGATTATAGCAGTTTCGGACGGGAAAATTTGACAGGGTATAAAGGATGACAAGAGAGATCTCTGGTTGAAATTTGAGCCCCGTCGAAAAGAAATAGCGACCAGAAAAGAAGAATTTAGCACATCGCGTAATTTCAAGAAAATCGTGTAAAAATCGCGTGAAATTTATTGCACTTAAAAAAAAAGTCTTGTAAAAAAGATTGTAGTGTAAAAATTCAGGCAATGACGAGCAAAACCCCGAACTGTTCAAGTTTTCGATGAACACTTGAAAAGGCAGGCCAAGTTCCAGTTGGTACGTAGAGCTAGAGTAATTTTTCTATCGGACTATTGGTTTAATTTTTCTCATGTTCAAATAAGAAGTAAAATTATGCGTGAGAGAAAGCATAAATTAACATAATCTACAGTTGTACAGTTGTAGTTGAACTGTGTTGTAGCGTATACGTCTTCTATGTCATCATTGGTGGTTGCTTCCAATTCACTCATGGATGCATTGCCTCAAGATTAATGTTAAACTTCAAATAACTCGTGTTCGAGGGAACAAATTTGACAAAAACTTTAGTGTTGACAAAAACGGAATGAAATGTTGACGAAATCGGATAGTGACAAAAACGGATAGTGATAATAACGGATAGTGACAAAAACGGAACATACCTGTAGTAAATTTGAAAAGCTCTTATAATTGTCAATTGGTGAAGCTAAATCTACACTATTTATTAACGAAATAGATATTAAATCAGAAAATTTTGTCCAATTCACATTTTTGCACAAATCATAAGTACAAGACTCATTAATTAATTGATTTCGAACGGGAATGTGCATTCGAATCAAAATAGGTAAATGATCACTGCCATTTGGATCATTGATAGTAGACCAAGAAGAATGCAATGCCAAACTATTCGAACAAAGTGAAAGATCAATACATGAATGATTACTAGGAGGCACAGCCACTCTAGTAAATGAACCATCATTGAGAATATTTAAATTAAGGTCATCAATCAAATCCATTATTAAGGAACCCCTACCATCGATTTTATCACTACCCCAAGCGAAATTATGGGCATTAAAGTCTCCTAATATAAAAAATGGAGAAGGGAGTTGTTGTAATATACTTGTAATTTGTGTTAAACAAAAATTAGCATTTGGAGGATTATAAAAACAAACAATAGAAAAATTGAATTTTTCTTTTTTGATTGATATAGCTATAAATTCTATCTGGGACTGAGGTAGCAATGGTAAATCTAAGTATTTAAATTCAATATTATTGTGAATTCCAATCAAAACCTCACCAAATGATAATTCCCTATCTTTACGCAATATATTGAAATTAGGAATACGAAAATATTTAGCAGAAACTAACCATGTTTCATTTAAACAAAATATGTCGATATTATAATTAGTTAATAATGTTTTTAATCTATCTATTTTCGGAATTACACTACGACAATTCCATTGTAAAATGTGAAGCTCATCACTTATATTATTGGACGCCATTAAGATGAAAATAATGAAGAAATGAGGGGTCCAAATGTGTTCAATTTATCCAAAAGGGAAGCCAAAAATGGTAAAACTAATTTAATGATATTTTTCCAAAAATCACTTAATCCCAAAAAATTAACAAGCTCCTCCAAAATTCCCAGAATTGAGCTCTTTGGATTTTCATCAGAAATATCCTTTGAATTTTTATCATTTGTGTTAGGCACATTATCGGAATCAATTTTTTGAAACCCAGGAATATTCTTGGAAGAAGAACGAAGAGGTGGAAAGTTTTTATCAAAAGAGGTAGATGGTTGGGGTTCAGAAATACTGTCTTTGACAGCGGATTTTATGTTAGATCTTTTTCTTTTACTTGGAGGTTTGTAAACAAAATCATTACCGTCATGAAGTGATTCAATACCTTCTTCATCTGGTAAAATTTCAAATGCATTGGGAGAAGAAATATCATCAAAAGATTTCATAATTTCAGCATATGAAACCTTATTTTTGTGTCTTATTTTTTGGTTGTGCTTTTTTTGATTTTCAATATAAACAGCACATTCTTTCAAAGAACTGTGAGTTTGTTTACAATAAATACATGCATCCGATTTTTTAGCACAATCGGATGATGAATGTAACTCCCCACATTTTGAACATTTTTGTTTGTTCGAACAAAAACTCGAAGTATGACCGAAAAGAAGACATCGATCACAATGCATGAGCTTTGAATAGTAAAGTCTCACGCTGAAAATAACTTGTCCAACTTTTACATAATCCGGAAGAACGGATCCAGAAAAAGTAATTTTTATACAATCAGAATGTTCATATTTTGAATCATTCCCAGTAAACAATAATTTTGATAAACGAACACAATCCAAAACCGTAACAGGTGAAATGGATTTGTTCTTGAAAAAACCTGAGCCATGATTGACAACATCTTCACAATCCAAAAACTCATCATAAATTATTCCGTTAATTTCGCATGAATCGCTAGGAGCATACACGCGATAGGAATTTGCAAATAATTTGGATTCCAGAAGAGCATTAGCTTCATCTCGAGAACCAAAAATGACACGCAATTTGTCAAGTGAAACTTTCTTAATTTCCTTCACTGATTTGTATTTTTTGTAAACCTCAGAGGAAATCAATAAAACATTAATTGGCCTCTCTTTCTTACGAAAAAATATTGCAAACGGTCCAGGGAAACTAGGTGGATAAACCTTCACACGAAAAGGTTCAACATTAGAATAACTAGCCACAGAAGTCCAATGTCGCGACTGTTCGTGTGACTAACATCTAGTTTGCCACGCCCTTACAGCGTCATTAGCGGTACTAGAAGTGTCAAATAAATTTTGTTTACCAAAACAAAAGATGCCTTTCAAGCTGGACACTTAAAAACAATCAATTATTACAATAAAAGTTATGAATTTAATTAAATAGGAAAAGTGACTACAGCGCCATTGGAGTTCTAGTGTATTTCTATTGGTTCAACCAATGAAGATGTTTCAAGCAAATGAGCATTATCTTTTGACCCCCCTCCCCCTCATCAGTCTCCATGTAGGAAACTCAAAAATGAAGGTCTGTTTTGTGAACTGTGGGATCAGGATACAATAATGTAAAAGGTAATAAATAAATTATACTTGCGGCTCTTCAATACAAACGAACAAACTTCAAAAATCCAACGACGAACCAAAACGGAAAACTTGAATTCTAGGAACCAAAAACTTGCAACTTCAACCGCAACACTTGAATGAATCCAAAAACAGGAATCCTCCACCGAACGCAACAGCAATGGAATCTCAGAAAACGGAAACGATCCAGCAATGGAACACCAAATTAACTCTTCAACCGCAACACTTGAACAAATCCAGCAATGGAAAGAATCCTCTGTTCGAATCCGCAATATCACAAACGCCTCAAGAAATATTTGAATCTCGGAAATTATTTGGGTCTGAAAAGAAGAAAAAAAATGACACGAGCAGAAAAAACCGTTTAACCTGGTCAAGGCCTACTTACCGAGTATGAACCCTAACAAGACTGCGTATTAAATGTTTATGTGTTAGTGTTCCCTCAAAAAAATTTGAAAATATTTCATCCAATATTTATTGAGATATAGAGCCTTGAAATTTTGTTTATTAAACCATCAAGCATTACTAAAAGTTCAATGACTTTCGGAAAACTTATTCAATCACGCTCAACATTTTACCAATGGAGCTTCAATAAGATACACCAGAGCAAGTTGAAACGGGTGGGGCAAGATGAAACACGAAGTTTTGAAATTGCTTTCAAAACAATTTGGAAATTTTGCTTTCGCCAAAAGATTGTTTGAATCAAAAACTATGTGTTATGGCATTCAAGCTGTTTACCATCATTGAATAACATCATGTTAACCCGCTGTTTCATCTTGCCCCGGTGTACTTTATGTGGTTTATGATTTCAGCGTTTTTGAATGACTTATAAAAAAGTAATGAACATTTGAATGTAAAATTATTTTGACGAAAAAATTGCTGTATGGACATTTCTTTGATACACTGTACGTAACCATTGCATATTTTTAAACATATTTGAGATACTCTGTTTGATAAACACCTCCTTATTGTAGTCTTATCTTAAAAAGATGAGTTCATTATAAATAAGGCATCAAAAATTACAAAGTGAAAACGAAAAAATATGCTCATTTTACATGTTTATTAGCGTCACCTAGCGGCAGAATTGGGAATCAAAATGCTCGTATTTATGATGCCAACGACCTTCAAGTAAATCCGTTCTTATGACGGGTAGTGTATTATACAATTTTAAGAAGTAAAATAATGGAGAAATAAAAGTTTATTTTTTAAACGCATTTTCTTCAAAATATGTGGTCAAAATTAGCAACATTATTAAAAAATAAAATATTTTTTCTTAAAAATAAGCTCCTATATATCTATTTTGGCCAGGGTGCTTCTATTTTGGCCACTCGCATAAGAAACACATATGATTGGCCAAAATAGAAATTAAAATTGAGAATATGGCCAAAACTGATGTTGTGCTTTTATTTTGGCCAGTGCCATTTTTGTTGCAAAAATCAAGTATTAGCTTGATTTCTATATATTTCCTTCAAAATATAGATTGAAACCCTTCACTTGACACATTGGTAGTTTTCATAGGATTATTGACTATTTTAATAAAATTCTATAAAAAAAGTTCCCAAAGACTTTCCAAAACCAGTGCTCGCACCCTATAAGCATAGGGACTTGCTGACAGATAATTCTATGATAGCTGCCGGGCGGAAACATTACTTTGTTGTTGGTTGAATTAGCCTTTCAGGACGCGCACCTGATTGATCCAAAACTGCACCGCTCCATACGACGAGCGAGGATTTTTCGTGATGTTGTACTTTTTAAAACGGCGTGCGTCCTGAATTAAGAGAGCGTTAAAGTGTCTGCGAACGGATATAGCATCAGTGACGATGGACAAGGCCATTGAAGGAGTTCCTCGTCTGTGAATATGAAACATAATCTGTGGCAAATTCTATACTCCGAGAGTAAAACATGCAGACCCACCATCTATTTATTAATTTCAAAGCGGCGTATTCAGGCCAAACATGTCTAAAGGTCCTATCTGCAGAAGAGAGGCTCTCTTTGGTTTCCCTCTCTTTAGTTAATATCTCAGCTGTTTATTTGTATTATGATTGTCTCCTTGCATTGAACGATGGTCAAAACAATCGTCTTTTGATTAGTAATGCAAAAATAGTTGAAAAGTGTACCATTACATTGCAATAATTGAAAGAGAAAGTGAGCAAAGAGAGCCTCTCAAATGCAGATAGGACCTATTGAAATGTTTGTCCTGTATTGTTCAGTGAAAAAAACACGTCGTGGCAGATACTGCTAGAACATGGATTTTCGACGAATCTAGTTAAATTCATTCGTGCAGCATTGGATGAATCAAATTCCACTATTCGGGAGCTGGCAAAGAGCAGTATTATCGTCACACGGCATTTATATCCCTTTAAGATTTCCTAGCGACGACAATGCAAACTATTGCATCCTCGGAACCACCAGAATCATGTAATAGTTGATTTGAAAATACGTTTTCGAAAATTTTGTTTCCAATGATTGCTTTTCCCCACACACATCGGTACGCTTTATATGCACCGAGACAAGATCATCTTCCCGCGTGGAGCGGACCTGGTGTGATGGCTAGAGCACTTGACTATCACGCCGAGGACCTGGGATCAAATCCCACTCCCGACAAACTCGCAAAATGTGAGTTCTTCTTTCGGAAGGGAAGTAAAGTGTGGGTCCCGAGATGAAATAGCCTAGGGCTAAAAATCTCGTTAATACAGATAAAAAAAAATCATCTTCCCGCATTGTTTCCTTCTTTTGTGCATCCAACATATTTGACTGGGCTGCATGTATGTAAGTATGTAGAAGGTAGGTATTCTCCCTATGAACATTATGGTTGCGCGCTCTCCCTAATTGTGCCTACAATCAATTTGATGTATTTAATACCAATGAAAGAAGAAAATGATTCCTCATTTCAAAACCTTTGGCGCGGTTCGGACCAGAATCGTTCCCCGATACCACAACAGCACCTCCAGCAGCAGTAGCAGCAGCAGCACCGATGATGATCATTATCGGATAGGGGCGGCTTTTGGGGGCCTTTGTTATTTTCCGGTTCGTATTGTGTTGCTTTTCCGCCTCTGTATCAATTACCACGAAACTCCATCAGGCAGCAGCGTCTTCCGCTCCACCGTCTCGCGTCTTGCGATACTGTATGGGTGTGTGATGCTGAGTGGCAATTACATCTCCCCCCGAGTGGAGGGTACATGACGCTCCAAATTGACCTGACCAGACTTTGAGGCTCCCGCGCGAAAGTCAGTGGGTCAAACGAATGCGCTGCTTTTCACTTTTTTTTCGCTCGTTCAGCAGTGGAATGCAATGTATCCGCGTTCAAAAGATGCCGCCCCGACCAAGACGGAATCACTTTCGACGATCGAAGGACCTTGAACTTGATCGGTAGCCGGTTGGTGTTTCGTCACCACACCAGTCGTTGAGGCGTTGAGGTGTCAATTGTTTTAGAGGGTCGAGAGTTTGGATATTGTTTTTATTTTTCTGAATGGGCACATTGTATTTAGGTATGATGTTTTGTGCCTCTTGAATGAAACGAATGAGGAAACTTTCTTGACTTCTCATGCAAAATGGTCATTGGCAGAGGAAGCTCTCAGTTAATGCGAGGTAGGGGGATTAGGGGCATAATGGACACCTTAAGCAAATGAGTATGTTAGGACTGTATAACAGACAAAAACTTAACATATTTTCAGTTGGCTTACAATTTTAACTTGTTTCCTACGTATTTCAATCATTTACAGCTGGTAGAATGTCATTATTGTAAAGAAATAATGAATTGAAAACCGTGTGTTTTTTGGGGCTGACAGGAAAGGTACGGGGCGAAATGGACACCCATCGGGGCATAATGGACACCCCTGAATATTTTATGCTGTATCTTTGAGAATATCGACCAGTTAAGTAATTTGCCAACGGAGATCAATACCACAGATATAATACTCCATCTTAGACGAGTTTACATAACTTCAAAGTTAATTAAATAAATTTTAGGTTAAAATAATCGGATTGAATATTTTCAAACTCTCTAAAACGCCTAACAGTATGCAACGCGCGTACATCCATTCATAATTGCCAGTGTTCATTTCGCCCCGAACGACTACAACATTGAAATAGCTGTTTTCAGTAAGTTCTGATCAAAAATATAATACTTCTTCCATTGCTAAATCTACGTATACATGTAGATAAGCTAACAATTCACTTGTTTGTAAGGTGGACACACTCAATCACTTGTAATACCTTATTTGCTGCTGCTTCGAAATTATAAGAAATCCACCATATGAAAAACATACTTCAATTTCAATGATATTTTGGTTATTTTGAAGGAATATAAATGGTACTTTTGAAATATAGAACCCCAAGTAACACACATGTTATATAAAAGTTACGACAGCGCAAGTTCTGGTTGTATAGAAGTTTAGTTTACGATCTTTCAACACACTGTTAGAATTACGTAAAATAAACTTCTATACAACCAAAACTTGCGCTGTCGTAACTCTATTATAACATGTGTGTTGCTTAGGACAATGACTTGTTCCTTTACACTTATGCATTGAAAGTTATACATAAAAGTCAACGGTTTCGGCAAAAACAGAGGTGTCCATTTCGCCCCGGGTGTCCATTATGCCCCTAATCCCCCTATGCACTTCAAACGGAATCACTCAAGTAATTTTCGTTCAGTGCATTATTCTTCCGTGATGTTTCGTTTCAGCTCCGTACTAGGATCCGGAATAAAGCGACGCTTTGTCATTTATTGAGCGATTGCTTGCCTGAATTTTCCACGCATAGAGATAGGCCAAGAAATTTCATGCCATCTGCGTACTACCCATAAAAACTGTGGAAGTACTCATAGAACACCAAGCTGAAAAGCAGGCTTTGTCCCAGTGTGTGACGTCCCAACAAAGAGAAGAAGGTTGGCATCTTAGCCGAAAGAGTGATGGAATTATTAAAAAAAGGAGTGTTCATGGTGTGGGGCCCGGCCATTTTGACTTTCCATTCCGCAAAATCGTCACTTGGTCTGTGGCTTAGTTGATTAAGTCACAGGTCGAGCAGATTCACAGTCGTGAATTCGAATCTCATCAGAACGCGATTTTTTTTCACAATTTCATATCTTATTTTCCCGAATAATCAATATTCTGTGTCTTCCAATTTTCAAGTTTTTCCAAGTAGGTATGTATTACTTGATGGATTTTCTTTTTGTAGTATTACTGAAAGTATACATTTTTTTCCAAAGGCTGTTTCTTTTAGTAAAGTGTTCTCATTTTCATCCTATTGAAAGCAAAGCTAATACGCGTTAGCTTTTTTTGTTTTTCATTTATGTATGTTTGGTTAGGAGTGCGCATGCATGCAAATAAAAAGAACGGAAACGTTTGATGCCTAAATCGATTATTTTTGGAAGGGGATCAACATTGGGACATAGCCTGAAGCAAGGCCTGAAGAAGGGGGTGCTCATACCAACCCCATGAAACGGCTGTCATCCACATACAACTGGATTGAGGCCAAAAATTTGGTGCTGGACATGATGTTAATTTGAATTGGCGGGCTGTTTCACTGGCCCAGGACTCATACGTCTTCGTGTAGAAAAATAATTGAGAATATCGACAGGAAAGTAAGATAAACGCAAAAATATTGCTCAACAATTTGTGGAGAATATCTTCAAAAAATCAATAGGCAGTACGAAGCTTGTCAAGAGAGCTAGCACAGACAAACAGACCTAACACTCTGATAATTCTCATCGTACACCGATTTAACGGTCTTTTTTAAAATTTGATAGTTGGCCAACTGCCCAACCGTGGCGCTCGCATAGTTTTTGTTCGAGTTTGACGTTTGCTCACTACCGCCACCTAGTTGGTGGTCGGCCAAACTTAGTCCTTTTAGCATTGGGTGAATATTAGCGTGGTTCAAAAAATCGTTTTTGCTCCACACCGCTTATTCGATTCGTGACCAGATTCTATGACTTCTCACAAAATTTGAACTCATTTGGTTGAAAATTGAGAGTGCACAAGCCCTTCAAAGTTTGTATGGGAATTACTATGGGAAAACGATGTTTTTCATTCAATCGACCGTAGTATTTTCCCAAGTGCCCTAGAGCGTTAGCTGACCCTTGTTACGTCTAGGCTACTCTATCAGCTACAACTTTGCCGAAGACCGCATTCAAATCGCACGCCTCATTAATTAGTTATCGATTTGTACCCAACTGGACAAACTTTAACAGTGATCTTCCAGCTTCCCAGCAGGCAACATTGCTGCATATGGCGCCAAAGATAGCACACTGAAATCATGGCTACTATGTTTCGCTGCAAAATGCAGTGATGCCCACCGAATAGTTTAAACATCATGAGTAAAGATTTAGATTCTGGATAAAAATCGATAACTAATTAATAAGGCATGCGATTTGAATACAGTCTTCAGCAAAGTTGTAGCTGATAGAGTAGCCTAGACGTAACAAGGGTCAACTAACGCTCTAGGGCCCTTGGGAAAAAACTACGGTCGATTGAATGAAAAACATCGTTTTCCCATAGTAATTCCCATACAAACTTTGAAGGGCTTGTGCACTCTCAATTTTCAACCAAATGAGTTCAAATTTTGTGCGAAGGCAAAGAATCTGGTCACGAATCGAATAAGCGGTGTGGAGCAAAACCGATTTTTTGAACCACGCTAGTGAATATGTTTCCGTGACTATGATTTGAATCGAAAAATGTTCGAAGTGTTACGTCTGTTTGTCTGTGGAGCTAGCTGTAGTAGGTTAAGGTGAATGAATCTAAAATTAAGTAGGCTATGACTCTGACAAAATGACATGTTAGGATTATTCTGTAATAAACCACTGTAAAGAACACACCGTTGTCCAATCATTCGCCTACAACAATCAGAAGTGGGATTACCAAAAGAAAAATGTTTTTACGAAGCCAGAAAACGACTGATGAACTGCGGCGGTTTGAAATCAGATCTGCACAATGAAATTTGGAGAATTTCATCGATACTGAATCTGAATCTCTACCGTATCAACCAGCGGAGTCCATTCTTGGGGATGGAAGTCTCGCAACACGTGGAGAATCCAGTGAATCAGGTCCAGCGGAATTCATTCTTGGGGATGAACGTCTCGCTCAACGTGATGAAGAAACTCTCACAGCCAGGATTACAGTACAACCACCAGTCAGAGAAGAATCAATAGTTTGCAGCGCTACAACAATCGACGAGCATGTAACTCCAGCATCGGCCGCTTCCGCAATCCACAATCAACAACCCACCGTTAGTGAAGTTATATCAGCAAGTTCCTCATATTTGAATTCCCTTCAACAAAAAATTTTACCAAGCAACAATCTACGCCCTGAAGAGCTTTCATCGATGCTGCCAACATTCTCCGGTCTTTATCAAGAAGATGCAAATCATTTTTTGAAAATATTATTCAACACGAAACAAGCACTCAATGTAGAGGACCAGACTATGAAAATGGTACTATTCAAGCTACTTAAAGGGAAAGCACTGTCCTGGTTACACTCAGACGCTGATTTCATGTTGAAGAGCTACGATGAATTAACTGCAAACTTACACGATACTTTCACAATCAACATCAGCGTATATCAATTGAGGGATCAACTTTCGAGACTGACATGGTCGGGACGAGAACCTTTTGAAGAGTACTTACAATCGAAACGCTTACTGGCACAGAAACTAAACTTACTGGAGAAAGAACTAATTGAATATTTGGTGGAAGGAATTGAAGATCAGATGCTTCGGAATCAAGTCAGAATTCGAAATTTTCAAACTGTTAGCGAGGTGATGCAAGCGTTCCGTTTGGTACGATTAGATCCAATACCGGAGAAAAAGAAACTGAACCTTTGTTTTTCCTGTAACCGCCCTGGACATTTTGCTGTGGATTGTACAGTTCAACAGACCGGATATCAAAAACGAGAAAGGAAATTTGAAGCACCAAGACCAAAATCAAACGAAACCTTAAACACTTTAGAGGACAAAAGACGATACCATGGACAAAGTAATTGTGACGGATTGGTAAAGTTTAGATTAATGAATAATCGTACATATTTAAAAGCTCTTTTCGACACAGGAAGTCCGATCTCACTGATACGCCGAGGATTGATCAATGCAAATGAATCAGTAATTACAAAACTTTTCGGGGTATCGGTGGGAAGCGACTTAAAATTTTAGGTTTATTCACCAACAAAATTACTATACAAAATGTTACTTTCAGTGTTGATTTCTATGTAGTACCGGATAATGTTTTAAATCTTATCGACGCAATCATTGGACGAGACATCATCATGCAACCCCATATTCGAACAGTAATTCAAAATGATATTAAAATTTGCTCAATTGATCCCGATAATTTGAAAAATGAAGACCCTGAAAAAAAGGTATGTGATGATAATTTGTATAATATCAACTCCGATATTCTGGAAAATATTAAAATAGGCAACATTTCAAAAGATCATTTGGCAAAATTTTCAGAAATTTTTCTTTCTAAGTACCAAAATTTTGCTAAACCATTACAACCAAAAACGCATTATGAGATGGTTATAAGTTTGAAGAAAGGAGATTCTTTCCATTACAAGCCTCGAAGGTTGTCATTCGATCAAAAGCGTAAGGTTGATCAAAAAATGAAAGAGCTTCTAGATGCGGGCATTATAAAGGAAAGTAATTCACCTTTTGCTAGTCTAATTGTTTTAATCCCTAAGAAAAATAATGAAATTAGACTTTGTGTAGACTACAGAAAGTTGAATAAAGATACTGTGCGTGACAATTTTCCGCTTCCAGTCATAGAAGATTTGTTTGATAATCTTAAGGACAAGCAATATTTTTCGATTCTTGACCTTAAATCTGGTTTTCGCCAAATTAAAATTTCTCCAGAATGCACAAAGTATACATCTTTTGTAACGCCAAGTGGTCAGTTTGAGTATTTACGAGTGCCATTTGGACTATGCAATGCTCCTGCTGTATTTCAACGTTATATAAATACAATTTTTGAAAAACTCATAAAAGAAGAGAAATTGTGTGTGTATTTGGATAATATATTAATAGCAACAAAAACAATTGCAGAACATTTTGAAGTTTTGCAACAGGTGTTTGAAATATTAAGTGAAAATTTATTGGAAATTAATTTGGAGAAGTGTAAATTCTTGTTTAATGAAATCGATTATCTTGGTTATACAGTCAACAATAAGGGTCAAAAACCGAATAGCTCCCATATCGAAACAGTCAAAAATTTTCCTATTCCTCAAAATTCTAAAGATATTCATAAGTTTTTAGGATTAATGAGTTGTTTTAGAAAATTTATTCAAAATTTTGCAGTGATTGCCAGACCTTTATATAATTTACTACAAAAAGATGCCGTATTTTATTTTAATGAAGAAGAAAGTAATGCTTTTAATCTTTTGAAACAAAAACTGATTACAGCTCCTATTCTCGCAATTTTCGATCCGCTTGCAGAAACTGAACTGCATTGTGACGCCAGCTCGTTTGGATTTGGGGCAATATTATTGCAGAAACAATCAGATAACAAATTTCATCCTGTCAGCTTCTTTAGTAAAAAAACGGATGACTATGAATCAAAACTTCACAGCTTCGAGTTAGAAACCTTAGCGGTCATTCATGCTATCAAAAGATTCCATGTATATTTAGCTGGAAAAAGCTTCAAAATATTTACTGATTGTAACGCGTTGGTTCAAACCTTAAAGAAAAAGGAAATCAATCCAAAAATAAATAGATGGGCCCTGTTTTTAGAGAGTTATGATTTTGATTTAGAATATAGAAAAGAGGAGAAAATGAAGCATGTTGACGCGCTTAGCCGACTTCATATGAGTGAAAAAAGTAATAAGCAAAAGGAGAAAGTGACAGAAAATATAATTGGATTGCTAAATGATTCTCAGATAGAGAGTAATATTATAATCGCTCAAGAACAAGACTTAAAATTGAAAAATATAAAACAATATTTAGAAACTTCCACATTTCCAAATTTTGTGTTACTTGATGGAGTTTTATTTAGGAAAGATAATGGCAAAAACTTATTAGTTGTTCCTAAAAACATGATTGATAATGTTTTAAGGATGTGTCATGATAATTGCGGACATATAGGTATCGAAAAAACTATGCTAGAGATTAAAAATAACTTTTGGTTTTCATGTATGAGAAAATTTGTTAAGAAACATGTTAAAAATTGTTTGACATGCATTTTCTACAATCCAATTGGTAAAAAAGAAGGGTTTTTGAAAATAGTGGAAAAGGGAAACATTCCATTTGATACTTTGCATTTAGATCATTATGGACCAATCAAAATTCAGCAGAATTGTAAATTTAAATATATTTTAATAATAACCGATGCGTTTACTAAATTTACAAAAATGTTACCTACTAAAACAACTAATTCTGATGAAGTGTTACACCATTTAGGCAGTTACATAAATTTCTATAGCAAACCAGCAAGAATTATCACTGATTGTGGGACTGGTTTTACATCCAAAAAATTCGAAGATTTTTTGAAAACAAATTATATTCAACATGTGAGAACAGCAATTCGTACTCCACAAGCAAATGGACAGGTAGAGAGAATGAACAAAACATTAACACCTATGTTGGCAAAAATGTGTATTGAAACTAATCAAAAATGGGACAAATTATTACCGAAAGTAGAATTTGTTTTCAACAATACTTTTAATAAATCAATTTCAAATTATCCTAGTATGCTACTGTTCGGCCAATTACAGAATAGTATACATAATGAAAATTTCAATTTGGAATCTTTTGTTCGTAACAGACAACCATCGAGAGAAATGCAAAATATCAATGACATAAGAGTCAAAGCCCAAGAAAATAATTTGAAAATGCAAAATTACAATAAGAAAATAATGGATAAAAAGCGAATAAGTATAACCAATTATAAAAAAAGGTGATTTTGTTGTATTAAAGTGTGTCGATTCTCAAAAATTATCTCCAAAGTTTAAGGGTCCATATAAAATTTCTAAAATATTGCCTAATGATAGATATGTCGTAGTTGATATAGAAGGTCTTCAAGTTTCAAATGTTCCATTTAACGCGATTTGCTCACCACAAAACATGAGAAAATGGATGGATGATGATAACTCGAATTTTGATCAGCTCAATGAGGACATCGAGATTGTCAGGATGGCCGAGTTGTAGTAGGTTAAGGTGAACTTAATTTGTACACTTATATCACTAAAAAAGCGCAAAAAATGGCGGCTTATAGAACATAATTGATGTTATAAAAGATGTTTTCCAATACAATAGTAGAACATGCATGAATGTATTCAAGATGTTTTCTCTAACATTCCAAACACTAACCCATTATAGCCGGGCTAGCATGAATCCTTCTCAAAACTGAATCCATTTTTACAACCATGATGACTAAAATTATTTTCAGGGATTGAATTTGCATAGTAGTTAGAATATTTCCATGTTCGTTGATGTTTTGCGGTATGGCTGAAACTCATGTGCCATTAAAAATTTATGGTGAAATGAGCACAATTAGTCTACATAAGTTCATGCGCTTCTCCAACGAATAGAAATAAGAATGAAAGTTAAATCATTTTTTGATATTTTCTGAAATTTCCTATCAAGTTTTCCAAAATCCATCATGGTGGCCGCCTAATACAGTGCCGTTAAAAAAAATGGGAACCTTCTTTAAGATCAAATGATATTCTTATTTAAAAAAAAAAACGAATCGCGTAAAAAAGCTTAAAAAGAAAATTAAACTAATTTTAATCGTTCAAATTTTATATTTTCTTATGTTCTCATATAAGCACATTTTGAACACAGCATGAAGGATTTTTTTTGGGAATTGTACGATATAATCAAATAGATGTGTCCATATACATTTACGTATACATTTTACGGTTGATGTTATATATAAAATATATTGGCTTCTCTATAAGTGATCAAAATTTTTGATTTTAGTTTTTGAATACTCGAAAAATATTTAGACGTATGAATAATTTTTACAAGCACTGTATTTTTTAGGGCTGGAAATGGAATTTAGAGTTTAAACATATATGTGTGCTTATAATACATGTTTTGTACATCTTAATAACATGTTTGCAGAACATAATTTCAATTGATAAAAATACCTTGAAAAAACATTACAATAACGTATTCTAAACAACCTCTTGCGGGACAAATTACAACTTTGTGTCTAGTTTTGTTTTCAAATACCAGATTTCAACATCAGTATAACAATAACAAATATTGCAGACGAGTTCAAGCTGTCAAGTTCAAAATCATTTTTTCTTCATGTTGCTGTGCTATAAATTGAAAAAAAAAGAGATTGTCACAGGTAAGTACATGAGTTGCGCAACCTAGTGAGGTGAATATAACACCCGAGCCACCGGATCATTTTAAGGGATGCTGTAAACTTACTGAGTTTTGCATCAACGAGAATTAAGACCATAAAATGACCTGTTTCTAACATGTTTTAACATATTGGTTATACCTTTGTGTTTTTGGATGATTGCACAACATCCAAATTTGAAGGAAGATGATGATGTAAATAACTTGTTTTGTCAACGTCAAAAATACATCATAAAAACTTGCGATACTACTGCTCAATTTTTTAGCAGTTTGTTATCAAAATACATAGCTATAACATGTTTTCAACTGAAGATGTTTATAATTTCATTAATAATACTATACTACAACATCTTTTCTAATTTTTATTTCTAGAGATGTTTTCTGTGTTACTTGGGAAAATGACATGTTAGGATTATTCTGTAATAAACCACTGTAAAGAACACACCGTTGTCCAATAATTCGCCTACACTAGCTTATTTAAAATCTTTGCTAGTTAATTTCTATATGGAGGGATTGAATAACAAAAAACAAAAATCAATTAATGATGTCACCATAATTCTATAATACAATCAAGACAAAAACTTGTTGAGCATACGTGATTTTTTACTTTGTATGTGTTTTTGTGTTTTTGGGAAGTTCTTATGTGACATTTTTAGAAAAATACCTAAAAATTCAAATTCCACCAAATAGTAAATTGTGAATAACTCTAAAACGGATAAAAGAAACTTGTCTTCGGCAAAGTTTTTCCTCATAAAATGTTCTATCTTTTTATGGAAATTATTTTAAATTAGCAATAGGTTCAGATACTTTTTATGATGGGTAAAATGCACAGTATATTAAAAAATGACAATTTTTAGTAAATTCAAAAATTCAGTATCAAAAAGTTACTTGCAAAACATGTCGTTAATTATTTTTCCCAAGAACTTTGGATCCATATCAAGTTGTAAAAAATATAAAAATAGCGTGTATTGCCAATTTTTGTACGGTAAAAAAATATTTGTATGAAATTTATTACGAAAAATGGCCATATTTCAAAAATCTCGCCGGGACGACCTCTAAACGTATTTTTTGAAAGTTGCCGTCATACAAAAGTTTGTTCCTAACACCCTTAGCTATCATTTGCAGGGTGAGCCCCCAAGATTTTTGACCATGTGCAATTTTGGGACAACCTAATGAGCAGCTATATGTTAATCGTTTACTTAATACCCTGGTGGACACTGTGCAAAAACAAATCGACGGAAGAAAATCGGCCAAGTCAGTTATGTCCTATAGGAAAATCATTGTCGAATTGTAGTGT
>NC_085137.1:230908179-231046201 GCF_035046485.1 Aedes albopictus
ATGGACAATAAGTTTGCACAGGTATGCCTCGATTTAGTGGACATTTCAATTTTCGAAATTTACATAAAACCGAATTTTACATAAAATCGAAGCAACATTTTGTTTTTTGAATTATATACAAAAATGTACCAAAATATAACAAAACATATGAAAACTGCATGAAAACTGAGTTTTCGATAAAGGGATCGGAGTTTTTGGCATATATTATTAATTCTCGCTAAATAACAAATTAACCACTATTTCTCTAACTTGTTGTGATCGAAATCTTTTGTTTCCAAAAATAAGGATGGTTGATTTGAAAACCAATATTTTGAGCAATGGACGTATACAATAACATTATTTGCATAAATGTCTCAAAAATTTCAAAGTTCACGAGCCCAGGAATTCCTTTGAAAATGCCTCCGAGGACTAACCCTGGAATTTCTCCACGAATTGCTTCAGAAATTCCTTCAGGGATGTAGGTTTGTTTCGCTATCTTCTCGGTTGCCTTTTGTTGCAATTCTGCGGTGTTAAATGAAAGTAAATGAACTCAAAATTTTCAACATTATTACGATGGCCTACGAAGAAAACTTCCCAAATCAAATCATCATGTTACAGATTACTTCAGAAAGTCTTCTATACGAATTCCTCCAGAAATGTCACATTGATTTTTTTTACGAAATTTGGTATGAACTGCTATTCCTCAATGATTTTTCACAAATCATTTCACACAGGAATTACTTCAGAAATTCCACTGGATCTATATTCAAACAATTTCTCTAGGCATTCGTTGAACTTTCCTTTAGAAAATCTACCAAAATTTCTTCAGAATTCATCCTAAAAAACTTAAAAAAAAAAGCTTGCTGGAATTTGTCCAACTATTCGCCCAAAATTTCCCTCACAGAGTAGTGTGCGGTAGTTCGGCAGCAGCAAAGCTTCGCGCGCTGGCTTTGCTAGATTTTTGCGATTTTTTTTTCTCTTCTCTCTGCGGGGCGCCGACGACGGGACGAGTCGGTTCCGAATTTTTCGCTTCCCATCGGCGCTAGTTTCCAATACACTTTTAGTTGATAATAAATATTTTTTTTAATTTTTTTTGCATTTACACAAAAGAGTGAAAAATGTTAGTTCGGGTTCGCCGGTCGAGAAAAAATCCGGGCGCCGACAAGTGAGTCGCGTTCAGTGTATTTCTGTGTGGAATAGACTAAAGGTTTCTGCTCCCTAGTGGAGTGGAGACGCGCGATAGAATTTTCTTTTTGGCTAGTTTTTGCGTCGAAAAGTGGTCGGTTGTTAACGGCGGTTTGTGTATATTGATCCATTGTCAAATCATATCACCAACCATAGGTGACTCCCGGACTGACAATGTACCTTACCCTACTAACAAAAAAATTCCTTCCTGAGACAAACGTGGAGATGCAGCGAGTCGCGGTCTTTTTAACAACGTTTGTCTTACTAACATTCCCTTCCATCCTCGATGACCGTAAGGACGTGGCCGGCGCCGTTATTGACCTTATTAAAGTTGAGAGCTCTCGACCTGTGTACATTGAGAATAGTAAGCTAGTCCCAAGCTCTATTCATTGGTTCCTTGTGCAATTTCGATTGCTCTGGTCAATCACGGAGTAGCAACTACGAATTGTGCGGTCATCTATGCTCATGCTCATGCTCATGCTATTCGCCCAAAATTTCCCTCACAGATTTTTTTTTCAAAAAATCTTCCATGGATTCATTTGAAAACTTTCTTCAGGGATTTGTTTAGAAATTCCTGCTATTCTACAGATTCCAGAAAGAGTTTTTCCAAAGCATCTTGCAGGATTCACTTATGAAATTCGTCCATTTTTTTCTCAAAAAAAATATCCATGAATTTGAGCAAAAAATCCTTCAAATATTATTTTAAAAAATCGTTCAGAGATTGCTTAAGAAATTTCTTAATACATTTATTCAAAAATTTCTCTAGAGATTCCTTTAATAAACATTTCAGCGATGTCTTCAGAAACTATTCCAGAGTTCATCAGAAAAGTTTCTTCATAAATCAGTACTGGGGTTTGGTACTTCTTCCAAGGATTTCACCAGAAGATGGCACATCAACTTTCAAGTTCTCCAGAAATCCCACAAGGGATTCATCCAGAAGCATCACAAAAAGTTGTGTTAGAAAATTGTGTATGAGTTCCTGCAGAAATTCCTCAAGGGTTTTCTTTAGAATATACTCTGAAGGTTAAGCCTATTTTTTCGGGACTCTCCTAGATTTTTTTGCGATAAATCCTTCGGAAATTCCTTTAAGCATTCTCTCAAATGATCTTCCAAGGATTTATTCCAAAACATTGTCCGGGGTTTGCTTTAGAAATTGCTCTAGGATTTTTTTCAATATGAATTTCTGTCAGAAAAGCTTTGTGGATTTTTCTGAATTTCCTGGAATTCTGGAATTTTCTTTAGGGATTCCTATAGAAACTGCCCTATAGAAACTTCACAATTTTGTCGAGGATTTTTTTGTCAGAAAATCTTTCATGGATTTCATTATAAATTCGACTTATAAATTCTCCAGAAATAGCGGCAGACTTGCCTCCAGAGATATCTTTACATTTTTCCAAGGATTACTTTGAAAAAAACTTCCACAAATTTGTCGAAAATTTTTCAATGGACCCTTACGGAATTCGATCCCAGGGTTCATATTAAAAATCTATCACAAGTTCTTGGAAAAATCTCCTAGGCTTTCTTACAGAAATTCTATCAGGGACTGCTTTGGAAGCTCCTCGTAGATATTTCTCAAAAATACTCCATGGATTTTTTTAGTAAATGATTCACGGCTAAATTAGGAATCTGAAATTATGAAGTCCTTTAAAATTTTCTCTGAAGTTTTCTAAAGATTTTTTTATAAGGAATTATTAAAGAAATTCTCAAGATTTCAACACATTCCATTAGATATTCCTTCAAGACATTTCTTTTTCAGAAATTGCAGAAATGATTTCTTAAAAAAAAGTCTTAGAAAATGCTCCAAGGATTCCTTCAGAAATTTTTCCACAGATTCCTTCAGAGATTCTTATAAGGATTCTCACGGAAGGGCTGGAAGACATTTTGACAGAGATTCCTGTAGAAATTAACACCGAGATTTCATCAATAATTCCAATGGGTATTTTTCTATGAATTGTCTTAGAAATGCCTCCCTTCCTGTAGGAATTTTTCTATGGATTCCTCCAGAAATTCATTAAAAAAATGTTTGAGATTTTTATTAGAGGGTTTCTACAGATGTTTTTTTTTCCAAACATATCTCAAGAGGTTTTGTTAGGTATTCCACCGGGTGTTTCTTCAGGGATTCCTCCTGGAATTTCCTCAGAAATTCCATCAATGGATTCTTGAAGTATTCCTGTTTTTGTCAGAAATTCTTTCAGGAATTCTTAAAGAATTTTCTTCAGATATTTTTGTAAATTCCTTCTGAAATTTCTTCAGCGATACTTTCGGAAATATCTTTAGAGATGTATTTAATATTCCTAGAATAACTTCATAAATTTCAGCAGGGATTTCTTTTTAGGTTGTTCCATGCATTCTTTCGGAAGTTGTTCCAGCAGTTCCTTTAGGAATTGCTCAAGCGATTCCTTCAGATCAGAGATTCCTTGATTAACTAGCTCTGATTTTACCATGACAGCACTGGAAATAATTTATCACACATCTCGTGAATACAAACACATTACAATGACCTTTTTATGGAATTTGCTTCAAATTTTTGAATTCAATCAGTACACACACAAGATAGTGTAAGACAGCCACCAAAAATATCCGGAATGTATTACAATTTTCGATGAGGAAGTCATAAGAAATTTTGAAAGAAGTTTGTTAGAAAGCTTAGAGGAAAAGTCTGGCGAATGGGTTGAGCAGTTTGCATGCATACGCCAATAATGTTGTCAATGCTACGGGATCTGTTCAAAATATCGCCAGAGAATCATTCCATATACTCCGCTCATCGTGATCAACGACAAAGTGAGAGATATTCATAAATAACGAAGTCAGAAAGGGAAGTATGAGATTGTGGTGAATATCTGAAACTAAAGCAGTTGGTACACAAGGGACCTGGTTTGCATGGCATTTCTGGAAGATTTGTCACACGTTAAAGATCAGGTCCCTGGACAACCGGCCTTCGAAGAACCCGGTTTGAAAACTTCTCACAAACTGATTCGATTCAGGTGACAAATAATGGATGATGATCTACGTTAGTAATTTGTAGATGGCATTTGGATGCTTTTCTGGGCTAATCTTGACAAGTTCAGCTGTGGTACCATCTTTAGCAGCAGGTGTTCAGTTGATAAACTTCCTCAGCATGGGGATCATTTCAGTCCTCTTCTGCACTGACGTAATCGTTACCTGTGTTGGTTGCCTTGGTCTCTCGTGCCTACCTTCTTCACATTGAGGTGCTTATGGAAGCGCTGCTTGCAGCTTTCAATCATTCCACGTTCTGTCTGAAGAATCCGATCAGTATCCCTACAGATTGCGGCTCGCGGCACGACGCCGTTGCAGAATGCGTTGAGCTTTTGGCAGAACTTCCGTGTTCTGTAGGAACGGCACAGCAGTTCCATTTCCTCGTACTTCACTTCTTCCAGGCGACGCTTTTTTTCCAAAAGAGGCGGGTCTGCAGATTCTGCCTCTTTTTGCAACGTTTCACGTTCTGCCGAGTTCCTTGCTGCAGCATTACCGCCCGCGCTGTGTTCTTCTCTTCCATAATCGCTCGGCACCCTCGTCGAAACTTTCGTTCCGTCGACTCTCGACTGCGTCGCTGATGGCTGATTCTACTTTTACAGTTCTCTAAAGGGGCACATCGAGATCACCTTCGTCTGGTGACGCTGCCTAGAGATTCTGCGCGTATTCTGAGGCGATATCCGGTTGCTTCAGTCGCTTTGGGTTGTACCGCGGCGGTCCTCGGTTCCGTGCATTCCTAATGATGGAAAGTTTTAAGCGCAGTTTGACCATCACCAGTAGGCCGTCCCTTATTTTCCAATAATTGGAAATATTATAAGTTCGTTGTTGGAAAATGATCGTTTTAGCTCAAAAATGATCGTGTCAAAATTTGAAGTTCGTATCTCAAGGCTAAGTGGTCCCTCAAGACAGAACCGTGCACAGGAGTGGCGCCAAGGGAGGGGTTTTTCGCAATTCCGGCAAAAGGCGGAGGGGCGCCTAGTGTATGGAGCATCGGTAATGGGGAAGGGGGTTAACATCCACTAGCCCCTCCCCCCCTTTTGCACGGGCTTTCCTCAAGGGGCATAAAGTTGTCAAAAATTGTATGGGACTAAAAAACATGAATTTTTTTTCGACGAAAAATATACGCTATTCTACTAAAACCGCTTAGAATTGCGATATCTCCATCTGCTGTGCAGGCTGTGTGGGAAAAGCGTGCTACGAATGTCCATGTTCATCAAGGCGGCGAAATCGATTAGTCGTATGTCGTTTTTTATTATTATTTGGTTTGATTGGCTTTTATCGGTGAATTGTAATGAAACTCGCATGTATTTCTTGTGCGTAACGCGTTTCGGCTTACTACGCTTCAGCCATCATCAGACGCAACATGCTGATCCAGACCGAACAGCTTGGCTGGTTAAAAATTAAGTTTAATTTTGACCAGCCAAGCTGTTCGGTCTGGATCAGCATGTTGCGTCTGATGATGGCTGAAGCGTAGTAAGCCGAAACGCGTTACGCACAAGAAATACATGCGAGTTTCATTACAATTCACCGATAAAAGCCAATCAAACCAAATAATAGTAAAGGTCCACGGTGATTATCTTCAACCGATGGTATGTCGTTTTTGATTGAACGTTCGATTTATAAAAATTACAGGGGTACAAAATTACATTTCCACAAACATGAATCGGAAGTGTACACAAAAAAAACAGTCGCAAAATTGTACCATTCGGTCATTACCCGATCAGGGCACATAAATCACAGGATTAACCATCACTAAAATCCCCAAAGCCAAACCCTCAAAACCAATCTGTGAAATGTGTACAACAACAAAAGATTAACTCGCAAAGTTTTCAGACCATATCGCAAAAACAAATGGCACCAGCCTACAAAACCTCCTCCGACCACTCTCATCCTCTCCCCTTCAGTGCCCACACGTCCACAAAAATCCCTCAACCGTGATCGAAATTCCTTGACCGCACCGGACCAGATTATCAAACACACACACAGTTCCGGTCCCATTTTCGTGCGCGCCGGCTTAGCCATCAATCCTTCTTCGTTCTTCCAGAGGGCGAAAGATTTGTTTTTAATTTTGTCCCCATTGCCCTTCTTGCTGCTCTCACGCGCCCTGCTCACAGACCTTCTGCTCGAAGTGAAAGACAAGTAAAGTTTATGTGCCTGAAAATTGTCGCGTCAAGATAAGTCATTATTCCTCGGAGGCGCCATCTCCAATCTGCGGTAAAAATAACAACCCGTCGAACTGCCCTTCTCCCTCTCTTTACGCTCCGGCACTCGAACTCTACCTATATTCAGTGTTCAATAATCTCTCTTCTTCACCGGTCATTTTCGACCGAAATCAGCTGAAATTGGAATCTTTTCACCGAGCTTATTCTCCTTTCTTCAATGAATTCCTTCCCTATCTCTATCGGAGCACCACCGACCGACCGACCGACGTGAGTCGGGACAAAGTGTCTCCTGTCGCTGTCGTAGAAGACTGGTGTCTTTTTTTTTTGTCATATCGCTTCGCATTCCTTCGAGTCCCAAGGTTTTATGGCATCCGTCGCACTCTCCGGTAGTGTCCCACTGGCAGGCCAGACCGACCCGGCCCGACGACGCACTGACTGACTGTAGGAAATTGAGTCATTAGTCACCCCTTTGTGGAAAGTACGGTGCTTCTTTTCAGTTCGTTCGTTTCTAGCAGTTACGCGCGGGCCAGAGAGGTGGCGCCCGGCTATTGAGTCTACATGAGTTTACCGAAGTCCTCCGGCAGTCATCTCCAGGGCGAAGAACGCGACGCTAATTTTCCTATAATAGTTTAATAATTTGACATAAATTATGCTTATTGGGCGAGCTCTTTTGTGTCCAGTTTTTTTACGACCGATCGTAAATTATAAAACTCGGAAAATGTGTTTCCCCTCTACTTGAGATAACGACCTGGCCGGACGGACGGCCATTCGTCGGAAAAGGGAGGTGCGAAGCGCATTGAGACATCTTTTCCAGGGAGCAGAGCAGGACGGTTTGAAGATGTTCAATATTATGACATCAGAGCCTAGGTCCACGTAGTGCTTAGGTATGATGATTGTAACGGACGTTTATGTAGATTGGGTGTCGCTTCTTGGGATTTGCAAGCAATTAACACATCGCTACACGACGAGAGCCGTTCACTGACCGTAAAATGATGGAGTTCTCTGACCGTGCCCGTCGTGCTGTGCTGTGACCGGGGAACCGTGTAAAAACCGCGGGCACCTGCAGAACGGGCCTGGGAATTTGTATTGTGAATAGCGCACAATGCCGTGCGGGCTTGTGGAATGTATGTAAGGTCGTGTTTTTAGGTTTTGTGGATGTCATCGTCAGTCATAAATGTCACTTCCAGCAGGCTCGTGCACAAACGAGAGTAACCTGCGAATAGATTGGTGATGATTATTCGATCCGGATATAACCAATGTCCGTAGTGCGAATATAGATTCGGATCACTACCTAGTCGCTGTATGCATGTGCTCGAAACTATCGACAGTTATTAAATACCACGCGTCGAAGTCGAACAACGCGGCTCAATATCAAGCAGCTGCGTAACGTAGAAGTGGCTCAGGACTACGCCCAGCAGCTAGCAGTGACCCTACCTACAGAAGAGCAGCTTGACGCAGCTACACTTGAAGATCGCTGGAGGGGCATCCGGTCCGCCATAGATAGTACCTCGGCTACAGCACTAGGATTCGCGACTCCGAATCACAAAAACGCCTGGTACGACGGCGAATGGGAACAGAAGAATGCAGCATGGGCGAGAATGTTGCAACACCGTACGAGGGCGAATGAGGCACGTTACAGACAAGCGCGCAACAGGCAGTACTTAGTCTTCCGGAGGAAGAAGCGCCAGCAGGAAGAACGAGATCGCGAAGCGATGGAAGAGCTGAAACGCACTAAGGCAACAAATCCATATTCATGTTCTTTCGTCTCCTCTTTACGCTACCCAGAGAGCTAAACGCGAGAGAGCGCACGAGCCTAAGGATAGAGACCGTACTTTGCGTGTCTCTATATTCTGAGCCCTGCTACGAACCGTACGTAATCTTTTCGCTTTCGAGCCCTACTTAGCAACGACCGGTGCGGGTCGGTTCTTTGTTCGGGGCTCTACTTAACGTTAAAACGCGTGATGGAGCCCATGAGTGGGCTTACGCATGAAATTGTACTTTTTTTTTCTTTATTTACTTATTCTACTTTACAGCTCTTTTGTCCTCTAGGGCACTACGTGAGCGGGGGTCATTACAACTACTGTAGGGAACAGAGTTTGAGAAATCGTTTTCCTATTTGCAACTGGCACTGATCGCTACGCTGCTGCTTCTCTTCTACTTCGTCGCCGGTAGAACGAAGAGCACGTGATGTTGTTGCTGTTGTTCCATATCAGTCCATCGGAGTCCATTTGGTATCGGCATAGGTCGGTCATCAATATTCCAGGTAGTGCCCAGATAATCACGGGAGTGAGGTGATCGAGAGGTGGCGACAGCATTACGATGAGCACCTCAATGGCGACGTTACAAGCACCGAAGGTGGCGTGGTAACAGATCTAGAAGTACATGCGCCGGACGAAATATTTCTAGCTCCTCCAAGAGATTGAGGAGGAGGTCAGCCGGTTGAAAAACAACAAGCCGCTGGAGCACATCAACTACCAAGCGAGTTACTAAAATTCGGTGGAGAAGTAACGGTGAGAGCAATACACTGGGTCATTACCATGATTTGGAAGGAGAAAGTACTGCCGGAGGAATGGATGGATAGTATCTTGTATCCCATCTACAAAAAGGGCGACAAGTTGGATTGCGGGAACTACCGCGCGATCACACTACTGAGCGCTGCCTACAAGATACTCTCTTAAATTTTATGCCGCCATCTATCACCGATTACAAGAGAGTTCGTGGAGCAATATCAGGCTGGATTCACGGGTGCGCGCGCTACAACGAACCAGATGTTCTCCATGCGCCAGGTGTTGCAGAAATGCTGCGAATACAACGTGGCCGCACATCACTTGTTCATCGATTTCAAATCTGCGTATGATACAATCGATCGAGACCAGCTATGGCAGATTATGCACGAATACGGATTCCCGGATAAACTGATACGATTGATCAAGGCGACGATGAATCGAGTATGTGCGTCGTTCGAGTATCAGGGACACTCTCGAGCCCCTTCGAAGCTCGCAGAGGGTTACGGCAAAATGATGGTCGTTTGTGATTGCTGTTTATCATCGCCTTAGAAGGTGTAATAAGGAGAGCGGAGATAAACACGACTGGAAAGATTTTCACGAAGTCCGTTCAGCTGCTTGGTTTCGCTGATGATATTGATATTACAGCCCGTACAATTTGATACGATGGCGAAAACGTACATCCAAGGGGCGAAACCTTTCTCTCAAGTTCCAATGGGGCAATACTTTTAAAATTTTGGGAAACACTGATCTATCCCCTGTATATAATTTCAACACTTTGCCATTTGATAAAATTTCCCGAACTAATTGTACAAAAAAGGACGTATCTAGATGAACTTCTATAATAAAATCTGGAGATTTTCGTCTTTCAATCACTATTGACCGCACCAATCTTTCAATTTAACAGGTATTCATCAGTATGAATCAAACAGCAACTAGTTAAATAAACGCATTGGAAAATAGTTCACAAATTTACAGTTTCGATTCAGGAAATAACCCTGGCACATGCTTTGGGTACTATTTATCATCAACCAGGTGCTAACTGTTCACCGGGCTCCGTTAACCAACGTTAATTCCAAGCGCAAACATTGAAGACCCTTCGGCCATGCTCGTCAATGCAAATTTAGTTTACGCCTGAAGATGTGCCTGACGGGTACCATCAATATAGGAACGCACGAGACCAAATTCCGACGTGTTCGACTTTTCTGAAGCCCCACCACGCAACAACAGCTCAAACAACCATCCGCGCAACAACCGTTAAACAATGAATCTTTCTGGATTCAACTCTCGTTCATAAAGAGACTTCCTGTGTTCCTTCCAACAGGCCTGGTCGCTGTCGTCGTCCCCGTATGCAAACAGCAAACAGGTATAAAATTCAAATCTTTATTTATCCTAAATTTATCCCGTCGACGGCGGCGGCGGCGGTCATGGTAGGTGTGAACTACTCCGCGGTTGTTCATATTTTCGCAATTTTATTACAGTTTTATTGCCCTCGCGACATGCCAAAGTTGCCCCGCACGCGTGTCCCAGGTCGCGATTCCACCCCGGTCTCGAGGTTCGTCCGAGGTGGAGTGGCAACAATTTGTATTCGCTTCTTTTGTCTCAGACCGCGCTAAAACAGACAATCACTCCTACGGTCGGGTGGTTGGTTGGTTGGTTGGTTGGGACCCGGTCTCTTGGACGATTTGTACTTTCTGGATTGGTGAAAATCGGTACTCTGTAGACGAATGTAGTTGCATAATGCGTTGTTGTTGGTGCGAGGCGGCATATCTCAGCGGGCTTTGTTGTTTCGATGCAAAAAGTGCCATAAAATCAGCGATATTTTGACGGTAAATTATGGTAATTCGGCTCCAGATTGCGGGAAATGGTTTCTGAATCAATGTTCGAGCTTGGATTTGTACATTTTAAATCGGCGGTAGATATAGGCAAGGCACGAGGATGTTTTGGAGAGGTTGGTTTGGTTTGGTATAGTTCATTTGCACTTCGCTAATCATCAAACCCATGCGGAAGGTGAATGTTTCTGGGTTCACTTATTTTTTCTTCTCTAAGCATTGGGGATATTATCTGCTGAACAGACTTCTAGACGGAAGGGCGGAAGGCCTAGGTGCTGTGGGGTTGGGAACTGCCTCCTACAGGCAAAGAAAAAGGCGGAACTGCATTCTAACGCACTAAACACATCTCTAAAGGCCGTTTACAGCTAAATCCGGACACAGAAAAAATATTCTAGAAATACAACAGCATGTTAAGGCTATGGATCGCCAATCCGGAGACGGCGGGTTCTATTCCCGTCACAGTCGGGAAAATTTTCTCGACTTCCTGGGCATAGTGTATCATTGTGCTTGCCTAACAATGTACAAATTCATGCAATGGCAGGCAATGAAAGCCCTTCAATTAATAACTGTGGAACTGCTCAAAGAACACTAAGTTGAAGCGAGGCAGGCCAAGTCCCAGTTGGGACGTCGAGCCATAGAGAAAAAGAAGAAGAAGAACAACAGCATGTTATTGATCCATATTTTTGCCTTTCTCGTACACCAAAGTGTACTGAAAGGCTATATGTTCACTCAAAAAACGAATTTTCGATAGAAGGCTCGGAGGGTCAAGTCATATATAAGGTACACCGGGGCAAGTTGAAACGGGTGGGGCAAGATGAAACACGAAGTTTTGAAACAGATTTCAATATAATTTGGAAATTAGTTCTTCGCTAAAAGATTGTTTGAATCAAAAACTATGTGTTATTGCGATCAAACTGTTTTTCATTATTAGAAAACATCATGTTAACCCGCTGTTTCATCTTGCCCCACCCGTTTCAACTTGCCCCGGTGTACCTTACCTGTAGGGTCCACTTCCGGAAGCAACTCTCGCAACGGCAAACTCCAGCTCTCCAGTTCAGAAACTTTCTTCGGTCGTTCGGATTCACCAGACTTCCCACAGGTTCGCTGTCCGTCGTCCGCCGACGCTCCGCTTTCTCGCAACTGTCACCCTACACGCTCATTCGTAATTGCTCAATTCGCACCATCGACACACTCAATGTAAACATAGAGAGTGCATGCCAGTACAAACCCTACAATACCCATCAACTCAGTTCGACGAATTGAGATAATGTCTGTATGTGTGTATGTATGTCTGTGTACGAAAAGGTCACTCACTTTCAAGGCACTTCTCATTGGCCGATTTACCGCATTGTTTGCTATTAAAAATGGTCCGGATCGGTCAAGGCGTTCCGGAGTTATGGCCATTTGAGTGATCCGGACCAGCACCGGTAGAACTGGCCACATATAAAACTGAACCAAGTCCCCGACAAAGCCCCATCAAACTGCGGCGATTTTTGTTTGTGGTTGACAAATTTTGTGAGGATATTAACACAGGAGACCGAAAATTCTACGATGTCGGTCCAAAATTCAAGATGGCGGTCTAAAATACAAAATTTCGGCTCCAAATTCAAGATGGCGGCTGTATAATGGAGTTTTGAGCCCCAAACCATGCAATATGGGTATATTTTGTATGGGGAAGATGTTTGGAGTCCAATAATGTAACATGGGTATATTTTGTATGGGGAAGATGTCTGGAGTCCATAAATGGCGATATGAGTATCCAAGTTGGTGGTCTAAAATTCAAGATGGCGGCTCCAAATTTAAGATGGCGGCTGTTTGAGTTTTAGGCCCTAAAACCACGCAATATGGGTATATTTTGTATGGGGAAATTCAAGATGGTGGTTGTAAAGCGGAGTTTTTGACTCTATAACCATGCAATATGGTTATAATTTGTATGGGGAAGGTGGCCGGAGTCCAAAAATGGCAACCTGAATATCCAAGATAGCGGTCTACAATACAAAATTGAGGCTCTAAATTCAAGATGGCAGCTCTACATTCAAGATGGCGGCTGTATAACGGAGTTTTAGGCCCTAAAACCATGCAAGAAGGGTATATTTTGTGTGGGGAAAATGTCCGGAGTCCAAAAATGGAAACCTGAATATCCAAGATAGCGGTCTAAAATTCAAAATGGCGGCTCCAAATCAAGATGGAGGCTGATTAATGTAGTTTTAGGCCATAAATCTATAAAAACTGGGCATATTTGGTATAAGCAAGATATCCGGAATCCAAAAATGGCGACCACAATTTCCAAGAGGGAGATCTAAAATCCAAAATGGCGGCTCCAAATTCAAGACGGTGGCTGTTTAAGGACAAACGTCTTCAAATCCCGCATCAACAGTCATCAGAACTTTAGACGCACAAATCTCAAGAAGCAAGCTTCAAACAACAGTGCATTTTATTATTCTGTTCGTGCTCACTTGTCAAAAGCTTAAAATAAGAAGATCAGGTGCGTTGGTATTGTTTACGAAAAGATTTGTGCTTTCAAAATCGTGAGTAGGTGCCAAAGTCGGCCATTGTGCGGGCCATTTTGGGATTCTAACAAGTCTGTCCTTAAAGCAGTTTTAGACCCTAACTGCATGTAATATGGGTATATTTGGTATAGGGAAGATGTCTGGAGTCAAAAATGGCGACCGCAATATGCAAAATGGTTGCCCAAACACCAAGATGACGGCTCCAAATTCAAGATGGTGGCGTTTTAAGCTCTAAATCCGTGTCATATAGGTTTATTTGATATACAGTGGATAGAAAAAATGATCGGGACAGGTAAAATTTTCACTTTTCAAAAAATGTTCAAACAGCTGTAACTTTTTGAAAAAAATCATCAAAAAATCTGAAATTTTTACTGTAAGTTGGTCAACTAGTTGTGTATCAATGGTCAAAATTTGGGAAAGATCAGGCTATCCTACATGAAGTTAGAAAGATTCTAGAAAAAGTCAAAAGTATCCGATAGCCAACTTTGAACTGGTATATCTCCGGATTCAATGAACCAAATGCAATTAAATTTTGAGCGATCATGACTTATATGATTAGCTTTGAGAAACATTTGACATAACTTAAAATTGTTAACACGGAAGAAAATTATAGCGCTTAGATTATTTTTCCGATATAACACCAAATTATCGGAAATTTTAACATCGCTTTAATATTCGATAGAGAAATTATAGTTTATTTGAAATCACTCTAATTGATCTAAATATGAATATGTTTTGAAAGGAAGTAACAAAATAACCAACAGTAAATTGAAATAGTCATGGGAAGCATATTAAAATTAGACCAATTTACTAAAAAATCATAAAATAAATGAAATCGCTGTAACTTTCTTTCTTATTAATAAATTCAAGTCTAGTCAAACTTTTTTCAAAGCTTATCATATAAGTCATGATCACTCAAAATTTCATTGCATTTGGTTCATTGAATTCGGAGATATAACAGTTCAAAGTTGGCTATCGGATAATTTTGACTTTTTCTAGAATCTTTCTAACTTCATGTAGGATAGCCCGATCTTTCCCAAATTTTGACCATTGATACACAACTAGTTGACCAACTTACAGTAAAAATTTCAGACTTTTTGATGCACTTTTCAAAAAGTTACAGCTGTTTGAACATTTTTAAAAAAGTGAAAATTTTACCTGTCCCGATCATTTTGTCTATCCCCTGTAGGGATGATGAATTGTGGACTCCAAAAAATGGTGACCAGATGGTGGCTGTTCAATGGAGTTCTGGGCTCTAAAACCATGCAATATGGTTATATCTGGTATGGAGAAGAAATGTGGAGTCTAAAAATAAAGACCAGAATAGTCAAGATATAATAAAGACTAGAATAGTCAAGATGGCGGACTTAAATCCAAAATTGCGGCTCAAAGTTCAAGATAGCGGCTTTTTGTTATGGTGAAATGGGAGAGCGTCCAGGTGCATTTATGACTCGCATTTTTGAGAGCACCGATCTCGTCATCCACAAAACTCAATGTTTATCACGAGTGAACAAGGCTACTTATTGTTTTTCAGCTCTGTTTGTTGTTTAGATGACGAGATCCGTGCTTTCGGTATTTGCAAGGCAGCCATTGTGACGGCCATCTTTGGATTCGCTCATATATGTCCTTAAGACATATAGGCGCAAACATCAAAGCTACATAAACGATATGATTTCTGGTGCCATGTAATATGATATTCATCTACATGACACTTGAGTTTTGTTGAAATGTGTTTTCGAAGGCACGATGAAGGCACCATCACCGCTAGGTGGATTAATTAGGGTTTTTAATTCATAATATAGACAAATGCGATACTCAACACCACAGCATATAGACTTACATGGATTTGATTTCATTAGCTGCTGCGCACACCAGGTATGGGAACACTCACTTGCAAAGAGTTACACTCACTTGCTATTTCCTCAGCTCAGAAGCGTGTAATCAAGAAACGATGTATGGACGACTTTTGCCTTGTGGTTTTGTCTAAAACTTTGCCGAATATAGTAGGAGTCGCACACATATCCCAAAGTCGTGACTGAGATGTGAAAGTGACTCTCCACAAGGTGAGTGTAATTTATATTCACCTCGTGGAGAGTTGCCTTCGCAGGTCCTCACGACTTTGGTATGCATGTGCGACCTGTACTTTATTCGGCAAACTTTTAGACAAAACCACAAGGCAAAAGTCGTCCATGCGTTTCTTTATTGCACGCTTCTGAGCTGAGAAAACTGCAAGTGAGTGTAACTCTTTCCAAGTGAGTGTTCCCATTCCTGGCGCACACTTTCTTGTTTACACCTTTCGTAAATCTTTGCACAGTGAACTTCTCGATTTTCTTCTAAGTAATATGTCACTCAGAACCAAATTATTGGATCGTTGACACCTCTACACTGCTTTTTGAGGTCTTCCTTCACCATATACCAGTAATAGACACTGCAGTAAATATGTAGAAACAGCCATCCGTAGCATAAAATCTAACAGAGCCACGGGGGTCGATGGCACATCAGCCGAGATGCTCGATGCTGAACCCGGAAGGTGTGCATTAGTATGGGACAAACATCAAATTCTCGCTCCAGTCGACTTTTTCGATTCCATTTAGGTCTCATATGAACTGTGCAAAATTTCAGCGCAATCGGTGAAACTATAATTTAGCGCAAGCGGTTCAAAGTTTCTATAGGATTTACTATGGGAAAAGTTACACTTTCAGATAAAAAATCCCAGAGGTCGCCCTTTGTCCCCTTAATTCAAATCGATCAATGCTCCTTGTAGAAAAATCATTTTTGAAACTTTCCTTCGAAGACCGCAAAACGATTGGATGCTTGTGGAAAAAGTTATTGATTTATTACCGATTAGTGATCCAACGAACGGCTTTTTGTTTTGTTTTATCAGCAGCACTGTAGCTGCTGCCTTGGCTGCTGCTGTTTCTGGGGGTGGTGATGCCTCCCGCCACCCCATGCAACAACGGCAGCAGCAGTGCTGCTGATAAAACAAAGCAAAAAGCCGTTCGTTGGATCACTAATCGGTAATAAATCAATAACTTTTTCCACAAGCATCCAATCGTTTTGCGGTCTTCGAAGAAAAGTTTCATAAATGTTATTTCTACAGGAAACGTTGATCGATTTGAATTAAGGAGACATAGGGCGACCTCTGGGATTTTTTGTTCGAAAGTTTAACTTTTCCCATAGTAAATCCTATACAAACTTTGAACCGCTTGCGCTAAATTATAGTTTCACCGATTGCGCTGAAATTTTGTCCAGTTCATATGGGACCTAAATGGGATCTAAAAAGTCGACTGGAGCGAGGATTTATTTTTTCATACAAGCGTGTCCCATACTAGTGTGCATTACTGCTGCATTAACCCTAGTAGGATGTTTGGGTCAATATGACCCTGACAGGCTTTCCTGAATCACGTCTTCGTGGTGCGCCTAGCTTAACATCTTAGAAGGGTTTATCATTTTGAAACATATGGGAAGCCGCGGCATTTCTGGCTGACTGGATACAAGGCGTCTTTGTAAAGTTATTCAAAAGGGGGAGGGATCAGACTGTATGCGATAATTGGCGGGCCATCATGTTACTGTGTGTTGTTCTCACAGCCCTCTTCAAAGTGATCACAGGAGAATATTCATCAAATACCAGGGTGGAAAGTTAGCCGATATGACACTGGATAAAAACTTTGAACTTTCCAGTAGCAGATTGAGGTATTGGTAGTTTTCCGCTAAGACGTTCCAAAAAACGGGTTGCAAAACAATCGTTGTTTACCCGGAGATATTACAGTGAGCACCGTTGTCACCAACTTGTGGCCAGTTCACATTAGGGCATCCATTGTTAACCGGGTGTGTTTACGGTGCCCATTCGAAGACGTGCTAATTAATGAAAAACGTTGTGCTAATCAACAAAATAAATTCAATATTGTTTGCACTCAGCTATCTCTATACAGAGAATCCAACCGAGAGACCACACAGCATGTAGCTTAGCTCTGTTGTCGTAGTCCGTCCAGTCAGTCAGCAGTCGGTGACATAAGAAGTGATTTGTCCACCATTCGCTAGACGGAGGCCCACATTTGTCGTCTGTCAAGGTCAGCCACGACTGGGCAACTACTAGCCGGTAATTCCGGGATTTTTTCGCAGCCTTCACAAAGCTATACGGTTCATTCAGAGAACCAAAACAGGAAACCCCCGCTTTGGAGTTTACGATCGATGAAGCTTGATAATTAAAAAATTGTTTACTTTTTTATAATTAGTTCTCCCGAAAGAAATTGTTTGTCAACTGGTCGGTAGAAGAACGTGACCCTTTTTCCCACCGAAAGGACCGCGTTGCAGCGGTTCAGCTGGTATGCCGATGAAACAGGTTAAGCTTAATCTTCGGAGAGTTTTTCCCATCTTGATCTTGTTCTGCCCAGCAGCCGCCGCCAGTCAGCAACCTGCCTCATCATCGTCATCTGGTGTACCCACCTTTCCTCCAGCAGCGGGCGACCGATTGGCCCCTCAGTTCTCTTTTACACACGTCTACTTGAGCCAACGTTTATTACGTCTTTATGATCATTTTTTATAGTTTTGGTGTTTGTTTAAGACTTTTTTTGTTTATTGACTCGAAGCTGGACGCGAAAGCGGTCACCGTCCGTCGTCATCGTCATCGGTCCGAAAAGCTTGGGCTCATCCAAAACACACCAACAAGCGCGACGAGGATGTCGATCGTGGCCGTCGTCACCGGGCTGGTTAAACTGTTGTGTTTATCTACTTTATAGTAGACGCCCGTCGGATCGCCGCCGTCGCCGCCACTGACTGCATGGAGGAATCTCCCAGCCCAGTCGCAGTCGCCTAGAACGGAGGTGCCACCAAGTCACCAACACGGCGCATACCGACCAGATCATAAATATGTTGTTTGGTCTTTCTCCTCTGGAGAGCTGTGACTGCCTGACGGACTGACTAGCTAAGGCGAGGCGCCGTTCTGGTCAACGCCGCCGACTTCGCTGGCCCAACGATGCGTGATGCATCACCGACTGGACACCTCAGCTTCCACCTGGCTGAGTCAGCACCTAGACATCACCCCGCTCCTCTACGCGACCCGGCATTCCCCAGGTGACATCTACACGGACGACGGCCCGAGGGCGGCTTGCCTTTGTTCTTGACCGGTACGTCTCGCCTCTGTCATTACTATTACGATAATCACCTCGTTGGCTGGTAGGTTGGTGGTATCTTCTTCTAAGCGGCGCGATGGCAACCCGTTGGCGTTGGCGACTGCCTGGGAGAGGGGAATCAAATAAAATCTTTGATTTGAAAGCATAAATCTTGTGGCAAACGATCTCCGAGAGGCTGAGGCGGCGGCTCGGTGACTGAAGGTGCTGACAACCTGCTAAGGAGGGCCCACCGAAACCTCACGCCGCTGGCTGTTGCGTTGACTGGGCTGGCTGCCTGCGCTGGTGGTGACATTGGATATGCTCGTTGGCTGCCGGCTAATTTAGAATCGGTGATGTTTTCTTTTCTCGCCGGTGGCGTTGAAGTCTTTTTCGGGCCATGCATCACCTGGGCGAGGAACGATACCGGCACGGCGATCTGTACCAGATTTTGGGTTGATTTGGGAGGGAAATAAATGGTTGCAGCCTTATGGATGGACAAAAGAGGTGTAAATATCGCATTTTAAACTGAATGAATTATAATAATTAATTACCGGCAACTGGCGGGATTTCAAAGTCGGAAAGAATATTGAGACTTTGAAGTTTGAATGGATTAAGTGAAGAATGAGAAGATGTAAAGAAAGCACCTAGCTGAGCAGACAAGCAAAAACCGCAAAATTTAAGCGGGAAACCACAGGCATTTTACTGTTTTAAAGTTTCCAGTTGGTCTAGCTATTTGTTGGATCCCTAACTCAGTGGTTTGATGTGGTCAGTGAGAGTTTATGTCTGGCTGCTGTTAGGCCCTATGGAGTATTTTCTTGAGTTTCCCAGGAATTCCTCTAAGAATTCCCCGAGAATTTCTCTAATTTTTCGTCGGGAATTTCTCCAGGAGTTTTTAGGGAATTCTTTCAATAGTTCCTCGGGAGTTTATCCATGAGATACCTGAGAATTTCTCCAGGAGTTCCTAAGGGTTTCCTCCAGAAGATTCTTGTAATTTTTTTCAGAATTTTTCGGAATTCCCCTTAAAAGTTCCCCAGGAAACTCTTCCTGGAGCTCCTGGGGAATTCATTCAAGAGCTTTCCTGAGATTCCTCCAAGAGATCATAGGGAATTTCCCCAGGAGTTTCCCGGAAATTCCTCCATGAGTTCGCTGGGATTTACAAGAGTCCTTCAGGAGTTCCCCAGAAATCCCCCCAGAAGATCCCCGGGAATTGCTCCAAGAGATGCTTGGAATTTTCTTCAGGAATTTTTCAGAAATTCCCCCAAAATTTCTCAGAGAATTCATCCAGGAGTTTCCCGGGAGTTCCTCTAAAAGTTCGCTGGGATTTCCAAGAGTCCTCCAGGTATATCCTGAAAATCCCCCCAGAAGTTCTCCGGGAATTCCTCCAGGACATCCTTGAAAATTTGTTCAGGATTTTTTCGAAAATTTCTCCAAAAGTTCCCAGAGAATTCCTTCGGAAGTGCCCCATAAAATTCCTTCAGATGTTTCCTGAATGTTCATCTGGGAGTTTGCTGCGATTTCCAAGAGCCCTCCAGGTATTCCACGGAAACCCTTCCATAAGTTCTCCAGGAATTCCTCCAGGAGATTGGAAATTGGTTATGGAATTTTTAGAAAATTTCTTCAAAAGTTTCCAGAGAATTCATTCAAGTGTTTCCTCTAGCAGATCATTGAGAATTTCTCCAGTTCTCCAGAAGTTCCATGGAATCCCTCTAGGGGTTCCCCGGAAATTCCTAGGAGTTTGCTGGAATTTCCAAGAGTCCTCCATGTATTTCCCGGAAATCCCTTCTAGTAGTTCTCCGAGATTTCCTCGAAATTTGTTTAGGAATTTTTAGAAAGTTCCACCAAAAGTTCCCAGAGAATCCCTCCAGGAGTTCTTGGGGAATTCATTCAAGGGTTTCGTGAGAATTTTTCCAGGAGTTTCCCTGAAATTCCTTCAGAAGCTTCCTGGGATTATCTCCAGGATTTCCATGGAATCCCTCCAGAAGTTCCCCGGAAATTCCTCCAAGAGATCCTTGAAAGTGTGTTCAGGAATTTTTCAAAATATCCCCCAGAAGTTCCCAGAGATTTCCTCCAGGAGTTCATGGGGAATTCATTCAAGAGTTCCTCGGGAATACAAGCTCATTCCAGAAGTTCCACAGGAATTCCTGCAGGAGATCCTTGGAAATATATTCAGGAAATTTTCGAAAATTTCCTCAAAAGTTTCCGGGGAATTCTTTCAGGAGATTCTTGAGAATTTCTCTAGAAGTTCCTTCAGAGCTTTTCCGGAAATTCTTCCAAACGTTCCGCGAGAACTCTTCCAGGTTTATCACAAGAATTCCTCCAATAGATCTTTGGGAATACCTCCAGTACATCGCAAATTTCCGCAGGAGTTTCTAAAAAATCCCCTTTGAAGCCCCCGAGAATCCCCATGAGTTCCTTGTGAATTCTTCCAGGAGTTCCCCGAGAGTTCCTCCAGGAGTTTCCCGGGAACCGAAAATACCAGGACTCCTTTGGAAATTCCTTTATGAGTTTCCTCCTGGAGTTCTGCGAAAGAGTTCCCCGGGAATTTCTCTAGGAGTTCCCAGAGAATTTCTTCATGAGTTCCCAGGGAATTCCTCCAGGAGTTTCCCGGAAATTCTCTCAGAAGTTCCCCGGAAACTTCACGAAATTCCCCGGGGTATCTCTAAGAGTTCCTAAAGAATTCCTCCAGGAGTCCGCAGGGAATTCCACCAGGAGTTTCCAGGGAATTGCTCCAGGAGTTTCCACGGAATTCCTCCAGGGCTTTTCAGGGAATTCTTCCAGGAGTTTCTGAAGAAATTTCCAGGGAACTCCTGGATCCCTGGGGACTTCTGGAGGGATTCCCTAGGAACTCCTGGAGAACCTCCCGGTGTTTTTTTCGAAGAGTTCCCGAGGAACTCCTTGAGGAATTTCCTGGGAATTCCTGGTGCCCAAGAGAACGTGCCTCTGCAGCCGACCTACTGATACCTGACAACTCCTGGAGGTGATACCTGAGATGACTATAAAAAAGTCTACGTAGATTATGATTAGCCCCGGTTCAAGAATATATATATATATATATATATGTATATATGGATATATGGATAAAAAATGGTTTATCCATTAGGAAAATTGCTTACTGCTTTTACTGTGTTGAAACTTTTTACTCTGGTATGACAACGTACCTGCAATGAAACGAAAATAAAATGAATTAGTTTTGCTGTTTACTTTGGAATACTGGTGATTATGGTCATTGTAGTTAAGGTTGTTCAATGTTACACCTCATTGAAAAGTATTCCGGGAAAACCCCTCCAAGAATTGTGTATTACTGTTTTTTTTTCTGTCATTATCGAAAGGAGCGACAGGAGCATTCTTGCAGGAATTCTTTTTAAGAGGCCGGCAAGAATTATTCTACAGATTTCTTTGAGAATTCTTTAAGAATGTATTCCGTCCCGAGCAGAGGAAAAAAGCTCAATAATAGCATATTTTGATATGGAGAACAAAAAGGGATATATGTTTGTTTGAGATAAGAGGTAAAAGTATTGAAAATAATATCTCAATTTTACTCCTGGAACATCATCATCATAGCATATTTAGCTGCTGGTAACATCTAACCAATAGCAGTGAGCTATTTGATTGATCTTCAAATATCATATTTTGCTATTGGTTAGATGGTTCAAGAACAAATTTTTGCTATTATTTTCAGTATTTTTACCTCTTATCTCAAACAAACCAATATCACATTTTGATCGACAATACTTGAACTCTGCCCGGGTTTCCATGAACTTTTTTAGAATTTTCTCCACGATTTCCTCCAGAGACACTGCAGGAAATTTCTGTAGAGATTTTTCTAGTTTTATTTTCCAAAATTTCCCGAATTTTTTCTAGGAAGAAGATGGTCACAGGAATTCCTAGAATGATTTCAGCAAGAATTCCTTCAAAGATGCTCCAGGGTATTCATGTCTTCAAAAATTTCCCCAGGGATTTCTCCTGTGATTCTTTTGAAAATTCTTCCAGGATTTTTCACTGGGTCTTCTTTGGGCGTTTTCAAGAAATTTATCAAAAGACTCATGTTTAAAGTAGTCCACATGTGTTTTTTTATTCCGCAAGAAAATCCTCCAAGGATAGCTACAGAAATCATGTAGATTTGTAAATATTTTTGAAGTAATGTTATTAGACTTCACTGCCGGAGTTTTTCTTTTGGAATTCTCCAGGGATTCTTCTCAAAATTTCTAAAATAAACTCTTCTAGTAATTTTCTTAGTGTTTTTTTTTATCTTCAGGATATCCGCCAAGCTGCAAAAGATACAACTTTAGAAGAATTTGTTTTATAGATAATAAAAGATTTCTTCGAAGATTCCCTCAGTATCTCTGATATTTTCTAAACTCAGAAATTTAGAAAATTCCCTAAGAAATTAAGATATTCTTCTGGAAATTCCTCTAGGCGTTTCTTCAAGTACTTCTCCAAGTACTCGTTCAGAGATGGCAAAGGATTTATTTAGACCTTTTCCCAGGGATTCTTTTAGATTTTTTTCCGGTGCTGTTTCAAGAATTTCTCCAAAGATTCTCCGGTATAAACTACTCCAGGATCCATTTCTTGGCATTTTTAAGTTATTTCAATACAAATTTTTCTAAGAATATTTCCAAAATTTCTCCAATTGCTGCATTATTTTTTTTCAAAGTTTCGTTAAAAAAAATAGTTTTTTTAGAAAATTCTTCAGTGGTTCTCCAAGTCGAAGGCTGCTTCAGTTGTTATCCAGTTGTACTAACCCCTTCAGAAATTGTAAAAAAATCTCAGAATTCTTCCAGAGGTATTTTGAGGAAGTTTCCTTGCATTCCTTCAGAAAATCCTCCAGACATTTTTCAAGAGATTCATCCAGAAATTTATCTACGATGTTCTTCAGAAATTTCTCAAGTAATGTTTTGTTGGAATCACTTCTAGAGTTCTTTCAGAAGTTTCTTATGATTTTTTTTTCTAGAAATCAAGAAGCTATTTAAAGAACTTATTTCAGGAGTCTGTTCTGCACAGTTCTCAGATTTTTTTCTGGGAATCTCGGTGAAACTAGAAGTTTTTTATGGGACTCCTTGTTTTCTAGAAATTCTGTCCCGATTTTTTTTTCAAAAGCTCTTCCATTTTTTTTGTGCAATTTTTAGAAGAACTTCTGAAAAATCCCTGGACTTATATCCGAAGCAAGTCCTGCAAAAATCTCTGAAGGAATACCAGCAGATATTTCTACTGGAACCACAGGAGCCATTTCTAAACAAAAATCTCTGTAAAAGTTTGTTGCGAAAACTTTCGAAGGGGTTTCCGAAGAAATCTCTGCTGAATTCTAGATCTCAAAAATTGATATTCAATTGGTTGACTGTGCATATTCGTTACTTTTTAAGTCTAACATGTTTGGTAACAACGACCTTTACATTCAATCATGCTTATGTTTCAAAATTTATTGTGATAACTTGACGAAGCAGGTAATGGATTGTGGCAAAACTAACATCATTTGGTGAATTACCGTAATCAACCAGAATAAGTTAAAATCATCCTATGACATACCCCAAAAAACACCTTCGTAACGAGCCTTGCTGTTCATGACTGGCAATTAACTGCTCCTAATTACGCCTCTTACCCTGTCGGCCTTGCCGAGGTGTTGGATCAACACGATAAAATTATCACATCACAAATGAAGCCATTAAATTTTTTCTCAGCAGCTGAATCTGACGCTGGAAAAAAGTGTTATTCAGGGGGAACCTCCTTTGAACGAGGCTACGCTCCGCAAAATTTCATCCATAATTCAAGTGGTTTATAGAAAAAAAAAAAAAGAAAAATGGAAAAGCCACAGAAGGCGTTTCCTGGGTCCAGGGGGAACAGTAGCAGCTACAATCCGTTCTTATACACACAGTTTCGTCAAGTTGTTCCAATCGTATATCTCGTGTCCCGCACACACCGAGAAGGCGAAGGACAATTATTCATAGGAGTTATTAATAAACACTAAAAAGCGGAATTAGCTGAAAGTATGAATATGGATGGCAATAAATAACATTAATCCTAAACATTTCCTCACTCACTTTGTCTCCCTTTCTGGGTGTTTGACTGCCCAGTCAGTGGTCGATGGTGTCCAGGTGAGGGACTGACGGAGGCCTTTTACAGTATTACAGGTGGTAAACGGGACCGGGCGCGAAGCAAAAATCGTTTCGGCCACAATCGTTTTCGTGTGTCTGTGTGTCATTTTTGCTTTCCATTTCACTTGCTGTCCATTTTTGCTTCCACTCGGTTGGTTCGCTGGTTGGTTGGTGTAATTCCAACTTTTATGACAGTGAGCCCATCAGAGTTGCAGGGTAGAAAAAAGACCCTCTGAGTAATTCACCTAGCAGGGATGAGGTTTACTTTTCAGTTTACGAGGCCTTAGGCTTTCAAACGCATTGATATTTATGCTGTACGCAACAGAAACACGTATTTGATGAACAAGTTAAGGTTTGAATTGCGAAAAAAAATCCACGTGCTCCGGTGGGAATCGAACCCACGTCTACCAATTCCCCGGACGGATGCTTCTATTCCTCCAAGCTACAGAACCACTTGAACATCTCCGTCGCCTGATGGCGTAGAACTGATTTCGATATCACTATCTAACATGGTTTACTTCCTTTAACAATTCTTTTTCGGATGGATGCTTCTAACGAATTTAGAGCAGTCCTGCAAAATATCAGTCTCAGTGCCTGTTTTTCAGCCGAAAGTGAATGACTGCGGAGGTCGTTTTCAGTTCCACGATGTGAGAACTGACAGAGTCCGAGAGCTGCATTCGTGAGCGACCCAACAAGATCAATTCCCAATCATCCACACACTACTCATGCTGAAAGGCCATTCGTCTCAAGCGGTGGCTTGTGAGAGTGAGTGCCCTATACGCTACCACGGGTGAAAACACTCAACTACAGAAAATTGAATGGAAATTTAGCCCTGTCAGCTCTCGCTTTCAGCACGCTGCGTGCAAGTGTGAGTACCTATTTCATTTCGCTCCCGTGTTGCTGATCGGAAAGCAACATTGACAGGAAAACCAAAACGGAGAAAATGAAAAAAGCAAAATATCGCTATCATAAAGGCCTGTCGAAAAATTGCAGCACTGATTTAGAGTCGTGGGTTCGATTCTCACCGGAGCACCCGGATTTATTTTCGCAATTTGAATCTCAATATGTTCATCAAACACGAATTTCTGTTGTTTATTTTAATATCAAAGCGCTTCAAACGATTAAATGTTTTGCCATCGGTTCCAAATTTTCTGAACTTTAAATTTCAACGCGATTTTTCAGCCTTTCGGCACCCCCGGCCAAACGAAACAGGCAAAAATGAAGCCATTAGTAAGCGTTCCTTTCGTTGCGATATTAGCCGAATGAATTATTAAACGACTTTCCTCGTTCTGGAATTGCGATGACTCTTTTGAACCGTCCCGTCGTGGGTTGAGCCAATGTGTAGTACTAAAGGAGGATTAACTTTTCCGTAGGTACGTACATACTTTCTCATCCCGAGGTGCGTCTTTGATCGTGGATCCTTTGGTACCCAGCAAGTAGAGCAAGCTGACATAGGGTGGATTACGCAGCACCACTCTAGGATCGAAGTGGTAGAAAGACATTAAAGATCATGTTTTAACCTGGATTATGTAATTGAGCACTTATTTATGATGGCAATTAGATTGTTTTATTTATTTGCACAATCAATGTAAGCGAGCGTACAGTACAAATTTTCTAGGTAATCCTACGTTTTATCCATTCTTGATAATGCGCTGGAAATAGCCAGAGCTTAATTACTTTTAAACATTTTCTTCGCGAGGTTTTCCCGGTTTTGCTCCCGAAATCATCGTGGGATTTTTTCCGGAGTACCTCCTGTTGGAGGCTAGTCCACCATGGCCACGCAGGCCATAGCGAGGCTAGCTCCTTCGATGCCTGTTTCTAAATTACACTCGAAAATAGAACACGAGACATCTTCCATCAAACTAGACGGCTGCCGACTGATACCTCAATCAGCAACCGCCACAATCTTTATTCATTCCAGGTATATACAATATGACAATCTTCTTTAATAACAACATACCTACGCCAACAAATCTACCTCGCTCCAACACTTCAAACTCGTACCTGAAGGTTCGACGCTACCCGAGCGTTCAACGCTACCTAACTTCCAACACCTCCTGCGTTTTCTTCAAAAATTTAGTGAAATTTCAGATTTATTCACAGAAATTTCCCTACGATATTTAAAAGATGCTATTTTTCATAGAATTTATTCTCGATTGCCAAATTTAAATTGGTTCTCTTTTCGAGATTTTCTCAGGACATTTTCCCGGGAGGGTTTTCTAACAACTTCTGAGGTTTCGGCTTCCAATCACAGGAAGAAGTGTTGATCAATTCAGTTCATCGCCGACGTTTCCATCCTCGGGTTTGAATCTTCTTCAGCGCTCGAAGCTTCCAAATTGACCATGCAATAAAGTTATTTCTGAGTTTTCTACTTCTCTTCCTCCAAGGAAAGGGATTTTCTACAGGAGTTTCTCATGGGATTTCTGCCGAAGTTCCTCCTGTAGATTCTTTAGGAAATTTTCGTGAGCTTCTCTTTAGAGTTTTCTCTGAAATTTCTAGATATGTTATTTCCTGGATGTTTCTTGAAGATTCTCGCGGGATTTGTTTTGAAATTTAACCTGCGAATTCTCTCGGAACCGTTCTAGGATTTTTCTCCTGTGCTGCTTCTTAGACGTCTCTCAAAGTTGTTCGAGGTTTATCTTGGACGTTTTTTTTTTCTAGATTTTTGCCGTGATTTCTCCCAAAGAATTCCTATCGGAAGTTGCCTGGGATTCTGTATGGCCCTCAGAATACCTCCTGAGATAGCCGGGATGCTGGATAAGAAGCTATCCAGCAGCTTAAAAACAACAAGTCAACTGGTAAGGATGGTATCTGAGCTGAACTCATCAAGATAGGCCCGGAATTTACGGGCTGTTCGGGCTCGTTTGGAAGTTGACCATCAATGTTAACTTCTTTTCCTGATCAGCCTAGATAGCTGTGTAGTGTCGGTAGCGGTTGCCTCAATTGAATAAGAATAACACTACGGATCGCCTGATCCAGTGGTAAGAGTCCACTAAACAGGTGACCCCTAATTCATGGTGTTATGCGGCTTTATGCTTACCGTGCCAAGGAATGAATGGTTAGGGGGTCTAATAAACACTTAACTACAAACGGAGCCTGTAGAGTACTAGGGCGCCCTCCCCAGTACTCTGCTCTTACTGCGCTAACCGGAGCAATGGTACCTACTGTTGACCTTGTGTTTCTCTGAGATAATCTGCTATCCTTCTTAAGCCTCAACTGCGAGGCTCAATAAGGGTTGGATTATTACTATGTTGTTTATTAGCTTTAATTATAACCTATATGGCTCTTCGCATTATGCGTTCTTCACAGGGTCCTTTGTGTATGTTCGTCTCTGGCGTTCCTCTATCGAAACCGAATTGGTTTTTATCGCGGCTCTTTTTTCTTGTGTTATGATTGTAAGAGTTTGATCGTGCCTAGTTTGGGTAGTAGCTATGGTTATGACAGCTCAGATCAATCTTCAGCATAAAAGAACAACTTTGGTAGAAGAACCTTACTTTCGTAGAAGGGATTTCTATGTAGATGTAATGCTTTAATTAACACCTATATGGTTCCGCATTTTGCGTTTGACCCGATGTTTGCTACTTTCAGTAAAATTGAAATGACAATCTCGCGTGTCATGCCTCGAACCCCAAAATGTTTTGATAAAACTGCTTGTTTGCAGCCTTGCTGTTCTCAAATCTTGGTGGGATTATACTGTCAAGTTTATTCCGTAAGTGGATAATGCATCGTATGAAGATCAGACCTATCAATTTGACCTCTTTCTTTTGATATGATTAGAAAGCTTTGCCAAGCATCACACCCGTGATGTTTTTCTGGTAAACATGCCTCTCCATGGGAACCAACATGCATACCAAAATGGAAAATCCACTGTGATTTGTTTACACAATGTTGTTTACGATATCGGAAAAGCATTCATTCAAAAACAGTTTTGTTTGGGTGTTTTCTTGAATTTCCAGGATATTTTTGAATAAGTACCTTTCGATTCCATATTGGAAGCCGCATGGATTGTCCTATAATTCTTTCAATGATTTTTAATTGGATTTACCAAATGCTCAAAAACCAACATCTCTTCTCGGCATTACGTCAAGCAGCGATTAGGAAATTGAGTGTCAGTGGATGAGCCAAGCGGAAGTCTTGCCATGACTTTTGAGGAATTTCGTAGCAGAAACGCAATTGAGATAACTCAATATGGTTTTCCTACTTATGATTTTGGCCATCACAAGCCTCAACAGGCTGCTTCATTTGTATATCTTAGGTGAGAATCCGACTGTGGATCTTTGAATCATTTGATGTGTAACTACCCAGTTTTTATGCAACTGCGTTTACGAGTACCCGGTAAACACTTGATTAAGTGAAACTGACCTAAGAAGCCTGAATCTTCAGGATGTTCTGTTGTTCTGAACCCGTTGGGGCAAGTAGCTATAAACTTACTTTACGCTTCATGCGTTTTTACAGTGCCCTTTTTAGGGCGCTGTTTCAACCCGTTGTGGTACGCTTATGCGATTATGTCGACCCTATTCCCTTACCTTTCTTTTCCCTATCCTATCCCTTATTCCTCCCTTCGGTCTCCCTCAGGTAAATGATGAATAGGCTCGTATTCATGACGATGGCACAAATTTCTCAAATGGAGGAGAACGTGCCTCTGGAGCCAACCTACTGATAGAGTTTTTCCGTGGACTACTCCCACAGATCTTCCCGAAATTCCAATCGGAAGTTGCCTAGGATTCTGTATGGCCCTCAGAATACCTCCTGAGATAGCCGGGATGCTGGATAGGAAGCTATCCAGCAGCTTACGAACAATAAGTCAGCTGGTAAGGATGGTACCGGAGCTGAACTCATCAAGATAAGCCCGGAAAAGTTGGCTACTTGCCTGCACCGGTTAACAGTCCGAATATGGAAGTCCGAACAGCTACCGGAGGACTGGAAGAAAGGGATCATTTGCCCCATCTACAAGAACGGCGACAAGTTGGACTGCGAGGACTTCCGAGCGATCACAATTCTGAATGCCGAGCCTACAAAGTGATATCCCAGATCATCTTCCGTCGTATTTCACCCAAAGGTAATGTAGTTATCAAGCCGGATTCGTGGATGGCCGCTCGACAACGGACGCAAATCTTCGCCGTGCGGCAAATCTTCCAAAAATGCTACGAATACCAGATCCCAACACACCATCTGTTCATCGACTTCAAGGCAGCGTACGACAGTATCGGCCGCAGAGAGCAATGAAAAATCATGGATGAGAACGGCTTCTGGGGAAGCTCATTAGATTGATCAAAGCGGGGATGGACGATGTAAGAAACTGTGTAAGGGTTTCGAGCGATCTGTCTAGTTCATTCGAATCTCGCCGAGGACTACGACAAAATGATGGACTCTCATGCCTGCTGTTCAACATCGCCCTGGAAGGTGGGATGCGACGAGCCGGGCTTAACAACCGAGGCACGGTTTTCCCGAAATTCGGCCAATTTGTCTGTTTTGCGGATGACATGGATATTATTGCTCCTAGAACATTTGGAATGGTGGCAGAACTGTACACCTGCCTTAAACGTGAAGTAACAAAGGTCGGACTCACGGTGAAAACGAAGTACATGCTGGCAGGCGGAACCACAACGACAGGGAAAGCCTAGGTAGCAGTGTTACAAAAAACGGTAATACTTTCCTTATAACTTTCGGTCCTTATAACCGTCAGACAACAACGTTAGCTGCAAAATACGAAGGCGCATCATCAGTGGAATGCGGGCCTACTATGGGTTGCACAAGAATCGGCGGTCGATTTCTACGAGCACAAGACCTAGACTATGCTCGAGGAGGGCATGCAAGCACTCGAAGTGTTTGGTGCTTAGGACCATCTTTGGCGATTGCAAGAGAACGATGTGTGGCGGCGAAGAATGAACCACGAGCACTCTACGGCGAACCTAGCATCCGGAAGGTGGCAAAAGCTGGAAGGATACGATGGGCGAGGCATGTTGTGAGAATGCCGGAAAACAGCCCTGCAAAGTTGGTGTTCGCAAGAGATCCGAATGGTACAAGAAGACCTGGAGGGCAGCGTGCAAGATGGACGGACAAGGTACAGAATGATCTGGCAAGTGTGGGACGCGGCCGAGGGTGGATAACTGCAGCCACGAACCGAGTGTTGTGGCGAAAAAATGTTGATTCAGGTTTATTGTAATAACGATGTAATACTAAATAAATCAAATGAAATAAACCATGTACTTTACATTATTGTAACTACATTCCTGAAACTTCACAACTGGTTTTTGAAGAACTAAATAATGATTTTTTTTATCTGTATTAACGACATTTTCAGCCCTAGGCTAGTTCATCTCGGGACCAACGCTGTACTTCCCTTCCGAAGGAAGAACTCACATTTTGCGAGTTTGTCGGGAGTGGGATTCGATCCCAGGTCCTCGGCGTGATGGTCAAGAGTTCTAACCATCACACCAGGTCCGCTCCCATAATGATTTTTATTGCATGCTACATATCCACAAAAAAACTAGAGATTATGCAAGAACAACATCAATTAATTTCTATCTGATGGGAATACTGAAAAACACCAAAACAACGCCAAGCAAGTTATCACACAATTTCTACCGCAAACTTTTCCCTCTTAGCCCAGCCCAGCATAATGCGTCGAAGAAAGCCAATGATAAAATCAAACACAAAATCTAATTATATTTGTTTACAATTAATTCCAAGATTTTGTTTGCCATCCAGCCAGGCAGCCTGCCACGTTGTTGCTTCTCGGTGTTCTGCGCTCGTCGTCGACGACGACGACGACGGCGTTCGCAAACTGGCACCGAGTGCCATTCCAACTCAGGTCGCAAGTCTACAGCTGGCTGGCTAGAGACGAAAGAGTAAAAAGACAAACTTCATCGTCGTAACTCTCCATCGGAGGCGCACACTCCTCCCCGTACTCGACTCTACAGTCTACACTGTTTACGTTTGGGGCAACAGCAGCAGCACAGTAGCATCATCATCATCATCCCGATTGTATATCTTTTTTTTCTCCCAAGGGAACCTAGATACTGGTCCTGGAACATTGGTGGACGATCAGGACGGCGCGGGCGACGAAAGAGGGTTGAAGTGTATGTGCTCTGATTTACTTGCGATGAGAATCACAACTAGCTTTAATTCGATAAACAGTAGACTGGCGCTTTTTGCGCTGAGAGCTGACTGTATAGTTGTAAAACGTAGCAAAGGTTTTTTTGCGATATTTGATGGACAACTATGCGGCATAACAAACTATGCAGCGGTAATTGAAAATTGAGTACTGTTGATTCAATCCAAGACATTTCACATGTCCTAGTTTTCGTGGTTTTGCCTCTCAACCCTTCTAGGGTGTTATGCTAGATACATCACGCTGGCGTATTGCACGTTCAGCGTGCCTGTCTGGAGCATATTGACCGCAACATCTTACTACACAGTTCAAAATTGTTGCATCGAGTTCGCTGTAACAAAATGACCTCCATCGTTTTCAACACAATTCTTCTTCGGATTGTAAAATTACAGGAGGTCTGTAGTATGGAGCTTACTTACAACTATGTATTCACAAACGTTGTTATCAATTTAACTCCGGATTGCGGTATTAATTGAACGATTGCAATTTACAGCGCCACAAAGCAGCTTTTATGCAACATTATTAGCCAATTTCATACTGCAGTCTTTATTTTTACAATTCCATGAATAATTGTGTTGATTGCGATAAAGAGCATTTTGTGACAACCAACTTCAAGCTTAGCTTAGCTTAGACTGACTGCACATATCTATGGTTGCTACTCCGTGATTGACTCGAACCATTGACAGATGCACAATGAATCAACTGAATAATTGACTGGGAGTGTTCAACATTCTCACTGTGCACGCTTCAGAGGCTCTCTTTAACAGTACAATAACGGCGCCGGCCACGTCCTTGCAGTCAGGTTGGAAGAGTGAAGGAATGTTAACAGCAACCTTTGTTATGTGAAAGTTGGCGTTTTCCGCACGTCTCCACCAAAGGCTGCAGGAAGGAGTGATTGTTAGTAGGGCAGGTATCGTTGGGTCAGGATTCACTTTGATAAGTAATATGACCTTTTGAAGTTGCAGTATGCCGTGCAGACTGCAGTGATTTTGTTCACTTCACGCGGAAAGCAAACAACCAACCACCCTCGTCAGGTGGTTGCTCAATATTTACTACAAATGAAGCAACAATATATGCAGACGGAAGTGCTATTGTTCGCATCACGCGGAAAGCAAACAATCGACCACCCACGTCAGGTGATCGTTTAATATTTACTATTAAAGACGCGACAACATATACAAACTTAAGCGCTATTGCTCATTTCGCGCGGAAAGCAAGCAATCAGCCACCCACGTAAGGTGATCGCTCAATATTTATTCATACAAATACATACAACAAATATACATGGACAGATATATAGAAAAACAGTATGTCGTTAAGAGATTGCATAAAAAATGAAATTCAATATAAAGTAGAGATAATTTGTAAGACGCCATCCCGAACAGTGACGATATGGAGCAAAAATCCATGTCGACACTCATGGTGACGAACTATACAAAGTCAATGAAACAATATTTGATATGAGGACATTATAGATATATGGTATAAAATTAAATTAATATAATAATTGATGTAGAACCCATAGAAAGAGAATAACAAGGAACAAACTCACCGGATAATCGCCTGCCATCAATCGAATAAAAAATGCGAAACGAAAAAATAAATCGGAGCACCGAAGGCAACGCACGCGCGAATCCGGCCTGTTGCCGAGCAGTCACTACACACACTGACTGAAACCATTTTGTAACAGCCAACTTCAAATAACAATTTTAGCTGTGTGTTTAGAAGGTCTGCGTCTTCCTCATCATTTCTTTAAAAATCGCTTGCGTACAAATAAAATAACATGATCACAATAACGAGAGACGAGAGATACTTGGTCTCACACAAAATACTCAAACTAAAATGCTATACAGTGCACAATGGAAAAAAATAGGTATAAAACGCGAATAAATTCAATATCTCTGCTCGGAGTGGATGGATTCGATTCGAATGAAATTTTGACACAAACTGCAAAAATCTCTACAGTTTCAGAAAAGGAGGGTGTCATACGCCGCACGATGCTGGAAATCAGTGTATTGAGCTCGTTTTACTCCGCTCTCTCTTTCTCACATATTTTTGAGAAAATCCTCATCTATTGCCGGCTGGTGTGCAAAATAAATGCCATATTTAACTCGTATTTGTGTAAAAACTTCCATAGTATCGGGAATTTGACATAGGGTTGGTTCTGCTTCTATCGATTGCGTTCCACTCCGATCGGAGATGCATGTGAATGTTTAAATAAATAGGAGAAATCGGGGTTATTTGCGGATATTTCAATTTTTAGGCCGTGCGGTGAGCAACCAACTGCATTCGATACTACGGAAGTTTGTACACAAACACGAATTAAATAAAGCATTAATTTTGCACTTTAAGATTTTTCCAAAAGGTGAAAAAGAGAGAGAGAGAGTGGGGTAAAACGGAGCCGATACATGGATTTCCAACATCGTGCGGCGAACGACACACTCCTTATCTGAAACTGTAGAGATTTTTGCAGTTTGTGTCAAAATTTCATTCAAATCCATCCACTCCGAGCAGAGATATTGAATTTATTCGCGTTTTATACCTATTTTTTCCCATTGTGCAGTAGTGGTAGACATTCGCTTAGCCGAGGCATATTTTTTCAATTTTTTTCGCAGCTGTTATAATTTTATGTTCCTTTTTAATTTTTGAAGGATTTTCTAGGTAATTTGCATTACTCAATGGGATAAAACAATACATTATTTATGTTTTGGCCGAAAAATACAAGAAAAATAAAAATTTGCCTAGACATTCGTTTAGCCGAATTGTACAATTTTCAGAATTCCATAATAAAATTAACAAATTTCGAAAAATACCCAACAAAATAATTTTGTATTATGACCTGCGTTATGGATCGACTTGTAAATCATGAATTTGATCGTTTTCGGAAGTGTTGCCATATTCATTTTACATCCATCTCATATAAATATGTCTTAATATTGTAAATGTTTCCAAATTGAGATTTGATGTAGTTATTTTTATCGGAAGTATTTCAAAAGAATCTAATGAAAGTTTCATGACAAGTGCAGGTTGAAAATTTACGAAAAACAATGTTTTTAACAGAAAAAAAAATAACTCAAACCATCAAAAAAATCACGTAATTAAGTATTGTTTTGATGAAATATGATGGTTTCACTTGCATAAATCACAGCGTTTACTACTATTACGTCTTCTAATAGCTCCCAATATCTTCTAGACTGTATTCTGGATGAAATAACATACATTGGTGGGCTTACATTTCGAGAAATGGCACCGAAAGTATTCAAATTTCTAGCATGAACTACTTGTTTTATAATTAAGACGTTCTTTTCAAATAAATCGTGTTAAAAATGAATGTGGTTCAAAACTAAGACTTATTTATATTATATTTCTTCGGATTGAATGAAATAAGCCAATTGTTTGACCATATCTTGTATTTTTGTATGAGCATCTGCTTTCAAATAAACAGGGTACAAAAATTCCGATACTTCTTGTAGTTATTTCACTTAGCAGTCTTCTAACTCATTTAGTAATGCAAGTATCAAACATGTTTTCATGACATTTTATGCAATAATTTGAGTATTTTGAACAATAATTCTGTGCCATCTTTTCAAAACTACTAATCTAGCTTACGTATGAGTGTTTACAGAAATCATTTTTCTTAAATAAATTTGTTTATCATCGCTTCTCCTTATCGGGAATTTTTTTTTAAGGTCAATTATCTTGCTAACACGTCCTAAACTAAATGCCTAAATGGTATATCCTCGAAATATTCTCACGAATTTTTTTTTATCTGTATTAACGAGATTTTTAGCTCTTGGCTAGTTCATCTCGGGACCCACGCTTTGCTTTCCCATTTTGCAAGTTTGTTGGGAGTGGGATTCGATCCCAGGTCCACGGCGTGATAGTCAAGTGTTTTAACCATCACACCAGGTCCGCTCCACATTCTAACGAAATGGCAAAAAATCTATTGAAAACCAATTTTTCATTTACCTTGGCTAAACGAATGTCTAGGCAAAAAATGACATTTGAAGGGTTTTTACCCTCGTTTTCGGTTCAGTGTATATGTAAGTGTGATGTATTACATTTTTATAAAACATTACTAGATATTCTATCATTACAATAAAAAAAAGTTTTATCATAAAATCTTTCGTATGAGTTTCCTGACACTTTTTTGAAAATTTGTTGCCCTCGGCTAAACGGATGTCTATCACTGTACTTAGTTTTACAATACTCAATACTTAGTTTTACAAGTAATGTGTAATAAACACAGTTCAAAATTGTTACATCGAGTTCGCTGTAACAAAATGGAATCCATCGCTTTCAACATCGGTTTCTCCATTGCATTGCCAAATCACAAGTTGTGCGCAATATGGTGCTTGCTTTCAATTTAGCGTGCAAGAAAATCGAATGAAATGCAATGGAAATTTAAACGTGTTAATGTAGTTTTCAGTATTTCTTTCTGTGTGAGTATAATCACTGGAAAACAGACGTAAGCTTCTAACCACTCTCATCCCAAGCTGTAATTGACCGTGAACATTTATATGTTTATTAGTTGCTCGAGGTCAAACTTTGTATACATACTACCTCCACCTAGTTCATGGCTGGCCAAAATCAGCACTGGGCGAATGTGTTTCTATTGCCGTTTTTCTTTATTATCCAGTTCCAACCTGGGTTGGAACTGGATCAGATCACAGTTTCAACCCCAACCCGACTTCGGTTTCGCTTGTACTAAAATTTGTTTGACGTTGTTTGTTTACACATTTTCCGCCAATCCAGTTCCAACCCAGGTTAAAAAAGAAAAACGGCATATGACTATGATTTGAATCAAAAAGTATTCGAAGTGTTACGTCTGTTTGTCTATAGTATAATGCTTGTAAATTTAAGTAGGATGTGAGACCATTTGGACAGGAGAGCTTATTTTGTGCAGTATCGACTATACACAATTACACACCAATAAAAAATCGAGTAATTTTAGGTTTCCTGAACCTGACATACACACAGAATGAAATTATGAAAACTACACATGACGTAAATATTACCACGTTTAAATTGCCATTTTATTCGATTAGATTTTACATAAAATAATTTCTTGCTCGCAAAGTTGCAAGTAAGCTCCATACTGCCGACAACCTGTGATTTTACAATCCGGTGGAGAACTGTGTACGAGCGTTTTTGGAGACGTAAATTTACAGGTCAAAACACGTTATTTTACGTCTTGTAAGAGTTAATTTCAAATGAATTGCCAACATTTTCGACGTTTAAATTTATAAGAAAGATGTAAGTGTAAGCATAATTCGGTAAAGTACACAGTTCGAAGTTGTTACATCGAGTTCGCTGTAACAAAATGACCTCCATCGCTTTCAACACACTTCTCCATCGGATTGTAAAATTACAGGAGGTCTGCAGTATGGAGCTTGCTTACAACTTTGCGTGCAAGAGATTGTTTTGTGTAAAATCGAATGAAATTAAATACGTCACGTGTAATTTTCAGAATTTCTTTCTGTGTAGGGTTTTCATAATGTTTACGTCCGACTAATGAAATTTACGTCGCATGTAAAGTTCATTTTTTCTTAGTGTGTAGGTACTGTACGTATCTCACCATGTCAAAAATTAAGTCGGTTCCGGGTCATTTGGTCGAACGCCATTTGACCGAATGCCGTTTAGCCGAACGCCATTTGGCAGAAAGGGTCATTTGGCCGAATGCCATTTGGCCGAATGTCGTTTGTCCGAAAAATGAATGATGAACTAAAGTAACCACGCCACCTTTCCCCGCGTCAGTTTAACTCGAAAGAACAGCCTATGATTCAAAGAAGAAAACATCTTTGTTGAAATAAAGACAGTTACAACGCCAACTGAATATCAAAACTACAAAGAGTACCCAAGTAACAATCTTGATTCTTTTTGGTTTTATTTATTTTTATGATAGTTTTATCAAAGGACTGCATAAACTTATTGGTCTTATGATAGTTTCTGCTGAGCACAACTATTCTTCATCAATCTGTGATTTCAAAAACATCTTCAAGAATACTTGAGAGTCAGTTCTTAAAACCACAAACACAACAAGAATTAGTGAACTTTATGTCAGTTTTAAAATGCTCTTGTAGTTATCTTCAAATAACCATAATTGAGCAAGAGTAACTGTTCTCGAATGAGAACAGTTTGGCAAATGAAAAAAAAAACACTTCTAACTGTCATCGATTTATTATCGACAATCCGTCCCGAAAACCGACCCTGAAGCTGCGTAGTAACAAACTCCTTCGGTTCAGCATCCAAAAGAAGATTGGTTTGGTCTTTGGGCCTCCTTTTTGTGCAATCGGTGATAAATTCATCGGACTGCATACAATGATGAACATTTTGAAAATCCACAATTACTTACTTGTTGGAAACGCTGACCGGAGGAACTTTCCGGGACAGGTGCTCCCAGTTGGCAGCGGAACTAGGCTGCTGCTGGAGTTTGTCAGATCAGGAAGCCTAATTCAAAGCCGGTTCAGATTATTTTATCAAACAATTCACCGCGGGGAATGGAATAAATTTGTTTGCTTACTATTTGGTATACAAGATTTATGACGTTCGCTGCCGAGTTAGCATACATCCGCATCTAGAACGTCTTAAATCGGAGTACACTTGAGTAACACTTCTTACCCTTGGTGAAGTTGAAATAAATTTAAGACGATTTTTTGGCGTTTTTAATGGAGAACATTATAAATCTGAGCACTCTTGCGTTACGCTTTAACTCTTATTTGAATTGAAAGCAATTATAGACGATGTTATTGTGAGGTTGATTAAAAACACCGATAGCTAATGACGTTGTCTTGCATTTAAACTGCAGCCATGCTGTAAAAATGTATGGATACTAGATTTGTCACGGTCTCCACAATTAAAAATATTGAATATTCTATTATCGAGTAATTATCGAGGTGTTTTACAATTTTTGAAAGTTTCATGTAGCATATTCACAGTGTATTAATTAAAAAAAAAAGCCAGAATGTCAAAAACTTACTCTGAATTCTTCTGATTTGGCATTCGGCCAAACGGCGTTCGACCAAATGGCCGGACACCAATCAAGTCTATTGTAAATTGACTGGATAATAGCGTAAAGTGCCTGAAATGGTTATTTTTTTACAGCTACTGTTTTTCAGTTACCGTCGATGGGGGTGACAATGGGTCTGGGGGGTGAGATTGGGTCAAAACGGAGAAACATAAAATTTGAAATAGCTCATCAAATATCGCTAATTTATGTTGAAAACTTTATATTATTTCAAAGAGGAGATGTTTTTGCACGTCATGATGCAGAATAAGATGTTTAGCAATAATGGATTTTTGTTAAATTTATGGCTAAACTTATATGATAAAACTACTGGTGAATCACTCTGAAAAAATTTCTCCATCGTAATGTTTCACACGAGTACCTAAGCATAAATTTTCTTATAAGTGGTTAGCTGTAGGTATTACCTGGTCGATGCAATGAAAAACGCGGGCTGTCAATGCTCTTTTTATTTAAAAATTCAATATTTTCGACCCAATGTCTAAATATTAAGAATGGGGGTGAGATTGGGTCAGGCAAGTTATCGAGTGCACATAACCTTAACTAAAAATTCAACTTGTTATCCAGTCCCCATTTGACGTTAGGGTGGTGCCATGTTTACCGTATCTTCATAAAAGCCCACTTTTCTTCGCAAATATGTCTAAGAAGTGGCAAGCGGGAGTGTTCATACGTTTAGTGCCCTTATTAATCATTTATAACAATAAACCCATGCGTTTGGACTGAAGAATAAGTCTTATAGAACTCATACAAAATTTATTTAAAAAAATCCGCTTTATTGTTATTGTGAGAGAGGGTCTAATAATGTGAAATGTTGTGTAACATAATATTTGAACGACCCTCTATCTTGAGATGGAGTGATTTGCTTTGGCAGTATTGAGGCCAATGATCATAAGAGTTTATAGCGGGTTTGGTTAAACATTTCTTATGCAGTATACTGAAAATATCATGTTTTTTTTTTCAATCGACCTTTCAATGCACCCGTCCCTCGTTGTAATCCTCCCCTACTCTCATGGAGGTTGAAACATTAGATGAGGATGGTGGCTAAAGATGGCGATACAACATACAAACGTTATTTTATCAAATTTCAACAATTTTTTCGGTTGTATTAGCCCATTTAGGTGGTTTAATCATCTTTTAAAATTACCTAAGTTTTAATTCGTCATGGTTGCATTGTATTTTAAGAAGTTTTGCTAGATATGTTCAATAAAATTAACTTATATTCTTGGATAGGCGATTTCGAACACTTTGACCCATTCTCACCCCCTCTAAGGGGTGAGATTGGGTCAATTTTCAATCATTTGTAGTTTAGTAAGCAATTCATATAATGTGATACTGTCTTGCTAAACTGTCATTACTAGATAGTAGAGTATACATACCGAATAAAAAGTTATTCCGACTTCAATTGTATTTGTTATTTAACAAACATTCTTTGAGTATCCTTTTTTGACCCATTCTCACCCCCAACGACGGTACATGCTTTTCCTTAGTGTCCGGTTCTAGGTTCCGGTTTGTAATTTGTTTATCAGTTTTTGTGATATATGGTGCAGATCATTAGATTTACTGGTAACTAAACTTCCTATAGTGCTTTTTCGGGGATTACTTCAAGGATTCTTTCTAGAATCCTACTTATGAATTACTCCAGCTATTTCTTCAGATGTTTTCCAATATATTTCTCAAAAGAATACTCGAAGCGAATCGCCTCATGGGATTCTCCTATTTTAGGCTCATACCAGGTATCCCTTTGAAAATTTCTCAATGAATCGCTCCAAGCAGTTATTCGAGAGAACGTTCGAGATATGTATTCATATTTTTTTTTTGCAAATTCCTTTCCACGGGGATACCTCTGTAGGACTTTATACAGGGTTTTCTTCAGATTTTTTTTCAGGAATTTCTCTAGGAATCAATCCAGAAGTATTTCTAGGTAATTCAAAAATCTGTAACAATGCATTGAAGATCACTGTGATAAACCTAGGCGTAGGGGGTTGACAGGTTTAGAGATTATTATCGAAAAACCAAGCTTTCTTCAGTTTAAAGATAGGGTATGTGTGCCATCAGTAATCTCACGCTTCCATATTCATCTTATGCGAAAACAAGCGATTACGGCACCGATTGATTCCGTTCTTTTTGTTTTCATGGGTGCTCACTTCCAACAAAAAATAAATAAGAAACAGAACAAACAGCGCTTCAATCCTTTATTTTTCGTAGGATGAAAATGGGAGCCACATGCTTAATAAAAGAACCAATACCCTATATAAATGTTCACAATAATTTTGTAAAGTTTCTGTTTAGGTTCACTTGCGTGCTTTTATGTACGAAGTGTCCTGATGAAAAATGAAATTGAAATAATAGGAAATTTGAAGGCTTTTTGCTTTATAATAAATGTTAATTTGTTATGCAATGGGTCAACAAACCTGGTACTTCATCAAGTGCGTTGCTTGTTCAGAAAGAATAATTTTCTTTTTTTGACTGCATTTTTTGTATTCTATGGGACCATCCAATAAAATGCCGTTGTAAAAGTACGAAAAGAGGTAAACTACAGACCACAATCAGCCATCAGCAGCCTGTGATCACTACCGTACACCGGTACTACTGGGAGCCACGCGGGGACCCCTGAGTCTCGGGTAATTGAAATGATTCACCTGTTTTGTTTTTGCTTGGATGGCACCACACCGCACCGAGGAACACCTGTTCCAACAAGGGGTCCGTTCGGGCGTAATTTGATTAAAAGTTGATCAATTTTTCAGTGCCTCCACCAGTCCTAGTTTCAACCAGGCAGCAAACCGAGGAGGCTGGAAGTTGGTACATATTCTCCCAAGGGGCTCCCGCTCTACAGCAGGCATGAGAGTGATTTTGTGCAGCGTAATCGATGGATGTCTATCTATCAGACAGCAGGGTGTGCCACACTGCTGTGGTTGAATCCCTCGTGAGAACAACGGGACTTGGAGTACGTTTGGGGTCTGACTTGTACGGGGGCCACGAAGGGCAGCTGCTGGTGCGTGGATTGTTTAATTGAATATTCAGTGCTGGTGCAGTCTGCGCTGGGGCCGTAATTATTATGGAGATTTGTTTGGTGCTTTGGGAGTTTTTAGCTTGATTTGGCTAATAATCGTCCGACTGGGTGCTTAGAATCCTATGGGGATCTCTTTTTTGGATTCAATCAGACGGTTGCTAATCAATCGCTTAGCATTGATGACTTGGCACCTGCAGGCCTTAATTAGAAGCTTAGACTTCGAAATCTAAACTAAAAGTTTAGTATCAGAGTGTCAGAGAGTACACACAGTTGCAATAACCCCCAGCCTCTGCTCTGGTAAATGCACACCTCTGTCGTACCCGACTAGTCTTCAATCCCGTCACAACGGATAAAAATATATCGAACAAATCGCACGCTACTGTTTGGCATTGCTTCGCCGATCGCGGCGGCTCCAAAACTAGACCGCTACGCGCGGAGCCAACAACGGTAAGACGAAACTTAATTACAATATTAATTTTCAAATAGGATTACAATAATTGGTAACCTTCACGGATTTCGCTACCCGCTGTTGGTTGTTCGGGTTGGTGGGTTCTACGCCAACACCGGAGGCATATGGGTGTCATTAAGCTGAGTGGCATAGGGGACCGGACCGACCGGCCAGGTTTGAAAACTTGCCCCATCGCCACCGAAGACGACGGCAACCAGACCACAACGGTCAGCGTGCTACCCGCGAGAAGAAGAACGAAGCGAGGACCGGCACATGCAAACCAACCAAAACTTGTCCGAGAAGATTTCGAGCTGTCACATTTGAAAGGCACGGCGAATTAATCGATTTAAAGCTGACGTGACGTGAACCGCAACCGTGACGCAGCTACCCCAACCGCAGTCACCCCTCCAGGCTACTAACTAAGCCATTTGCGCTGGGAAGGAAGACATTGGGCGATTCAATGTACGCAGCTTGGCGGTGTCACTGGTGGAAATCTCCTTTCGTTCTTTGATATCCGTGACAAACACGTCGTCCCAGGTCCACGCTCGTCCAGCTGCCCCGCCGAGGCGGTGGTGGTGGCGTTGTTGCACAACAGTAGCACCAATTTCAATCATCAAGTTTCCATAATTATACCGATGCCCTCCTTCCTCTTCTGAGCGGCAGCCGCAAGTTACCCCTCCTCGCTCCTGCTCTGCATTTTAATTTTATAAATTCAAGAAAATCAGTTAACACGAATGTCATGTCGATATCGGACGAGATCAGCGCGCACCAGGGCAAAGAGGCGATTTGGACTGACCAAACAGTCGAACGTGGTGTCGCGGTGAATGGATCCGGTCAGACTGCGTTGAACCGAATCGCCGGCTGTCGCACAGTGGGATAATCGAGGTGTACCGAACAGCTACATGATCAGTCCAAACCAGTCATCTGACTTCACCTACTCTTAATAAAGATATGCATTAAGGTGGCCCATATTTATATAAAAAACCAAGTTTTCCCATACAAACTTCAAGCGTTTTGAGCACCCCCTTAGGCTCAACCGATTTTGCTCAAATTTGGAAGGTAGCTTCTGGGAGTCCAAAACAACTGATTGAGGAGGTAAGACTTGGCATTTTTCGAAATTTTTGTTTTTCATATAAGTGTGCGCCACCCTAATATGCATGCATATTATGAGCTTAAAGGGATGCCAAATGGTGAGACGTCAAGGAGCGTCCAATATAACCCTGCTCGTCACAAGTTCCTACCTCATGATTCCACGGGTCAATCGATTACATAGACCGCTAACTAAGAGTTGCGTGCTTAGTTGGTAGTTCTGCATGGGCACTGCTGTCCTTCTGACTTCAACTATATTGAGGAGGTACGTCCCGAGTGCCTGTTCACCAAGTAGGTGCGGCTCAAACAGTGTCTGCACTGGTATCCAGCGGCTGAATATGCAATGCTTCTCCACCGGAAGCTATATCTAATGAGGCAGTCCCACCACGGTGGGTAGAGGACCATAGGTCAACAACCTACTATTCCCGAAACCCAAAAACCGTTACAGAAACCAAAAATGAATGATTACGAACTGATTCATCGACAACGACTTTTAGCGCGAAACAACGGACAAGAATTGGAACTTGGAATGTATTAACCCTAGCCCAGCAGGGTAAACTGAACCTACAAACCAATGAGGCATGCCGTATGAAGCTTGAGATCCTAGGACTGAGCGAAGTCCGTTCGCCGTTGGTAATCATACCATCTACCAGAGCTGTGGAAACACACGTGAACTGCGAACAGCTTTCATCGTGATGGGTGACATACAGAGGCGCATGATCGGTTGGCGGCCGATTAACGAAAGAATGTGCAGGTTGAGGATCAAGGGCCGATTCTTCAACGTTAGCATAATAAACGTGCACAGCCCACACTCCGGAAGCACTGATGATGACAAGGACGCATTTTACGCGCAGCTCGTACGCGAGTACGACCGCTACCCAAGCCACGACGTCAAGATCATCATAGGAAATTCAAACGCTCAGGTAGGCCAGAAGGAGGAATTCAGACTGACAATTGGGAAGTTCAGCGCCCACCAGCAGATGAACGGAAATGGCCTACGACTCCATTGATTTCGCCGCCTCCAAAAACATGGCCAAACGTAGCACCTGTTTCCAACACAGCCTCTCTTATCGTTACATCTGGAGATCACCACAGCAGACGGAATCCTAAATCGACCACGTTCTGATTGACGGACGGTACTTCTCCAACATTATCGACGTCAGGACCTATCGTGGCGCCAACATCGACTCCTACCACTATCTGGTGATGGTCAAACTGCGCCCAAAACTTTCCGTCGTCAACAATGTACGGCACCAGTGACCGCCACGGTACAACCTAGAGCAGCTGAAGCAATCGGATGTATCCTCAGCATACGCGCGGAATCACGAGGCCGCGTTGCCAGACGAGGGCGAGCTCGATGAGGCCCCTCTAGAGGACTGCTGGAGTACAGTGAAAGCAGCCATCAACGACGCAGCCGAGAGCACCATCGGGTACGTGGAACGGAATCGACGGAACGAATGGTTCGATGAAGAGTGCAGAACGGTTTTTGATTAGAAGAATGCAGCGAGGGCGGCAATGCTGCAGCAAGGGACCCGACAGAACGTGGAACGTTGCCGTGTAAAGCGCCGCATGGAAGAAACAGAGTATGAAGAACTGGAACTTCTGTGCCGTTTCCAAGAAACACGGAAGTTCCACCAGAAGCTCAACGCATCCCGCAACGGCTTCGTGCCGCGAGTCGAAATGTGCAGGGATAAGGATGGAGGCCTCTTGACGGACGGACGTGAGGTGATCGAAAGGTGGAAGCAGCACTTCGATCAGCACCTGAATGGCGTGGTGAACGTAGGCACGGAAGACCACGCGACGGAGGAAACGACGATGCCAGTGCAGCGGAGGATGGAAATGAACCCACTTTCACGCTGAGGGAAGTTAAGGATGCCATTCATCAGCTTAAAACCAACAAAGCTGCTGGTTAGGATGGTATCGCAGCTGAACTCATCAAGATGGGCCCTGAAGAGTTGGCCACCTGTCTGCATCCACCAATAGTCAGGATCTGGGAAACCAAACTGCTACCGGAGGAGTGGAATGAAGGGGAAATCTGCCAAAATTCACAAAAAAAGGTGACCATTTGGAATGTGAGAGCTTCAGAGCGATCACTATTTTGAATGCTGCCTACAAAGTGCTATCCCAGATCATCTTCCGTCGTCTGTCACCTAAAACGAATGAGTTCATGGAAAGTTATCAAGCCGGCTTCATCGACGGCCGGTCGACAACGGACCAGATCTTCACCGTACGGCAAATCCTCCAGAAATGCCGTGAATACCAGGTCCCAACGCATCACCTGTTCATCGACTTCAAAGCGGCATACGACAGTATCGACCGCACAGAGCTATGGAAAATTATGGACGAGAACAGCTTTCCCGGGAAGCTGACTAGACTGATAAGAGCAACGATGGACGGTGTGCAGAACAACGTAAGGATTTCGGGTGAACTATCCAGTTCATTTGAATCTCGACGGGGACTACGACAAGGTGATGGACTTTCCTGCCTACTATTCAACATCGCCCTGGAAGGTGTTATGCGACGAGCCGGGCTCAACAGCCGGGGTACGATCTTCACGAAATCCAGCCAATTTGTATGTTTTGCGGATGACATGGATATTATTGCTAGGACATTTGGAACGGTGGCAGAACAGTACACCCGCCTGAAACGTGAAGCAGCAAAGGTCGGACTGGTGGTGAATGCGGCTAAGACAAAGTACATGCTGGTAGGTGGGACTGAGCGAGACAGGACAAGCCTTGGCAGCAATGTTACGATAGACGGGGATACTTTCGAGGTGGTAGAAGAATTCGTCCACCTCGGTTCCTTGCTAACGGCTGACAATAACGTGAGCCGTGAAATACGAAGGCGCATCATCAGTGGAAGTCGTGCCTATTATGGGCTCCAGAAGAAACTGCGGTCAAAAAAGATTCACCCCCGCACCAAATGTACCATGTACAAGACGTTAATAAGACCGGTGGTTCTCTACGGGCACGAGACGTGGACGATGCTCGAGGAGGACATGCAAGCACTCGGAGTTTTCGAGCGACGGGTGCTAAGGACGATCTTCGGCGGCGTACAGGAAAACGGTGTGTGGCGGAGAAGGATGAACCACGAGCTCGCTGCACTTTATGGCGAACCCAGCATCCAGAAGGTAGCCAAAGCCGGAAGGATACGGTGGGCAGGGCATGTTACAAGAATGCCGGACAACAACCCTGCAAAGTTGGTGTTTGCTAACCATCCGGTTGGTACAAGAAGGCGTGGAGCGCAGAGAGCACGATGGGCGGACCAGGTGGAGCGTGATCTGGCGAGTGTTGGGCGTGACCGACGTTGGAGAGCTGCAGCTGCAAATCGAGTATTATGGCGGCAAATTGTTGATTCAGTATTATCATGAATTTGATGTTAACTAAATAAATGAAACGGAAAGCTACATGATCAGTCCAAATCAGTCATCTGACTTTACTTTTAATATGGATTTTCATGCATACTATGAGCTCAAAGGGCTGCAAAACGATGAGTCGAAAAGAAGAGTGTCCAACACAGCTCTGGTCCTCACAAGTTCCTACCTCATGCTTCCACAAGTCAAGCGATGACAAAGACCGCCAGCTAAGAGTTGTGTGCTTAGCTGGTAGTGCAGCCTGAGCACTGTTGTCCTTCTGACTTCAGCTAGATTGAGGAGGTAAGTCCCGAGCATCTGTTCATCAAGGAGGTGCGGCTTAAATAGCGTCTGTTCTGGTATCCAGCCGCTAAAAGGAAATGCTCCTCCAACGGAAGCCATATCTAAGGTGGCAGCTCCACTACGATGGGTAGGGGACCTTATGCTAACAACCTACTGTTCCCGAAACCCAAAAAATCGTTACGGAAACCGAAAATGAAAGATGATGAATTAATTCTACAGCAACGACTTTTAGCGCAAAACAACGGATACGAATTGGAACTTGCAATGTATTAACCCTTTGAAGCCGATTTTTTTTTAAGCGGCTCACAACAGCGTCTGATCCCCATGTTAGGGGCGGCTGATCAACTTTCGAGTGCCAGAAAAGGACTCTAAGCTCAACTGTACACAATGGTCCTCCGGAAAGTAGGGGATTTGTCAGGCCCTACGAGCCAACCGTAAAAAACCATTGTAACGGAAAATCAGCAACAGAATAATACGAACCGAGACCAACGGCAACGACCCCAGCGAACAAAAGCACTTGCGATTGGAAACTCAGTACGTGGAACTGCCGATCTCTCAGCTTCATTGGGAGCACCCGCATTCTCGCCGATCTACTGAAGGACCGCGGGTTCGGCATCATAGCGCTGCAGGAGGTGTGTTGGACAGGATCCATGGTGCGAACGTTTAGAGGTAATCATACCATCTACCAGAGCTGCGGCAACACACGCGAGCTGGAAACAGCTTCCATCGTGATGGGTGATATGCAGAGGCGCGTGATCGGTTGGTGGCCGATCGACGAAAGAATGTGCAGGTTGAGGATCAAAGGCCGATTCTTCAACTTCAGCATAATAAACGTGCACAGCCCACACTCCGGAAGTACTGATGATGACAAGGACGTATTTTACGCGCAGCTCGAACGCGAGTACGATTGCTGCCCAAGCCACGACGTCAAGATCATCATAAGATTTAAACGCTCTGGTAGGCCATGAGGAGGAATTCAGACCGACGATTGGAAAGTTTAGCGCCTATCAGCAGACGAACGAAAACGGCTTACGACTCATTGATTTCGTCGCCTCCAAAAATATGGCCATACGTAGCACCCTTTTCCAACATAGCCTCCCCTATCGTTACACCTGGAGATCACCACAGCAGACAGAATCTCAAATCGACCACGTTCTGATTGACGGACGGCACTTCTCCGACAATAATCGACGTCAGGACCTATCGTGGCACCAAAATCGACTCCTACCACTATCTGGTTATGGTCAAACTGCGCCCAAAACTCTCCGTCATCATCGACCGCCACGGTACAACCTAGAGCGGCTGACAACCGGATGTCGCCTCAGCATACGCGCAGAATCTCGAGGCCACGTTGCCAGACGGGAGCGAGCTCGATGAGGCCCCTCTAGAGGACTGCTGGAGTACAGCGAAAGCAGCCATCAACGACGCTGCCGAGAGCACCATAGGGTACGTGAAACGGAATCGACGGAACGAATGGTTCGACGAAGATTGCAGAACGGGTTTGGAGGAGAAGAACGCAGCGCGGGCGGTAATGCTGCAGCAAGGGACCCGACAGATCGTGGAACGTTGCCGTGTAAAGCGCCGCATGGAAGAAACAGAGTGCGAAGAAATGGAACTGCTATGCCGTTCCCCAGAAACACGGAAGTTCCACCAGAAGCTCAACGCATCCCGCAACGGCTTCGTGCCGCGAGCCGAAATGTGCAGGGATAAGGATGGAGGCCTCTTGACGGACGGACGTGAAGTGATCGACACGTGGAAGCAGCACTTCGATCAGCACCTAAATGGCGCGGGGAACGTAGGCACGGGAGACCACGGCAACGAAAGAAACGATGATGCCAGTGCAGCGGAGGACGGAAATGAACCAACTCCCACGCTGAGGGAAGTTAAGGATGATATTCATCAGCTCAAGACCAACAAAGCAGCTGGTAAGGATGGTATCGCAGCTGAACTCATCAAGATGGGTCCAGAAAAATTGGCCACCTGCCTGCACCCGCTGATAGTCAGGATCAGGGAAACTGAACAGCTACCGGAGGAGTGGAATCGAGGAGTAAATTACCCCAATTCACAAAAAGGCGACCATTTAGCATGTGAGAACTTCAGAGCGATCACTATTTTGAATGCTACCTACCTACAAAGTGCTATCCCAGATCATCTTCCGTTGTCTGTCATCTAAAACGAATGAGTTTGTGGGAAGTTACCAAGCCAGCTTCATCGACGGCCGGTCGACAACGGACCAGATCTTAACCATACGGCAAATCCTCCAGAAATGCCGTGAACATCAGGTCCCAAAGAATCACCTCTTCATCGACTTCAAAGCGGCATAGGTCAGTATCGACCGCGCAGCTATGAAGATTCATTGACGAAAAGGGCTTTCCTGGGACGCTGATTTGACTGATTAAAGCAACGATGGACGCAAGATTGCGTAAGGGTTTCGGGTGAGCTATCCAGTTCTTTCGAATCTCGCCGGGGACTGCGACAAGGTGATGGACTCTCATGCCTACACTTCAATATCGATCTGGAAGGTGTGCTGCAACGAGCCAGGCTCAACAGCCGGCGAACGATTTTCACAAAACCCGGTCAATTTATGTGCTTTGCGGACGGCATGGACATTATCGCCAGAACATTTCAAACGGTGGCAGAGCTGTACACCCGCCTGAAACGCGAAGCAACAAAGGTCGGACTGGTGGTGAATGCCTCAAAAACAAAGTTCATGCCGGTAGACGGAACCGTGGAGTTGGTTTCCAGCTCAACGCTCACGCCCACGTTACGCTCATGAAGTGCAAAGCCATTAACAAGAGGAAAATTGTAGCCAGGTTCAGAGCACGGCTTCGAAACCCTACTATGATCCAATGTTACGTGTCAACCGATGCCGCCGAAATGCAAGACAAAGTGAACTTCTACAGCCAACTGAATGCTGTCGTGGATACAGGAGAAAATTGGGCGTCGGTTCAACACACGCCGACTGGAAGACGCTGCGCTGAACAGGTCCTTCGTCCGAATAACCGTTTGCGGATATCCCGGACGGTGGAAGCGTAGAAGATCAATAGAGCGCCATCAAGAACGCCTTCATCGCCACCGGTGATAATAGTGTGTGTAGGCTAGGCACCCAGAGAATGCAGTGGATTACAGATAACACCTGGAGGAAGATTAAGGAACGAAAGAACGCCAAAGCCACGATAGAGCGAGCGGAAACACGAGGAGCCAAAGCCGTAGCTCGTCAGCACTATTCGGCTCTCGAGATGGAAGTGAAACGCTCATGTATGCGGGACAAAAGAGCGTGGGCAGACTCCCTAGCCGAGGAAGGCGAGAAAGCCGCAAACACCGGTGACATTCGTCTTCTCTACGATGTCTCACGTTGTCTTACTGGGACTAAGATGAATGCTGCGATGCCCGTGGAAGACACATACAGCTATTGCATATTGCTTAAGGACGAACGTCTTGAAATTCCGCTTCAACAGTGCATCAGAACTTCAGACGCACAAATGTCAAGCAGCTGGCTTCAACTAACTGTGATTTTGATTATTCTGTTTTTTATTTTTTTTGGATTTGTCCTCCTGTGGGGACAGGCTGGGACCAGGGTAATTCTGTTCTTGCTCACTAGTAATAAGCTTGAAATCATAAGCTTAGATGCCTTGACTTTGTTAACGAAGATATTTGTGCGCTCGAAATCGTGAGTAGGTGCCAAAGTCGGCCATTATGGCGGCTATTTTGGGATTCTATCAAGTCTGTTTTTAAAGCTGACCTCGTTTAGTATCTGCACAACTGCTGCATCAATTATTCTGCAACATATGGGAAGCCGCGACATTTCCAGCCGACTGGATTCAAGGCGTCTTAGTGTCCTCTGCAAAGTGATCCTTAACCGGATACAGGAGAAGATTGACGCAACTCTCCGACGGTAGCAAGCAGGATTCCGTCCCGGACGATCCTGTGTCAATCATGAAAACATTTGGGGAGCCCTCAAACGCAAGGGTGTCCCTGAGAAAATCATCGGCCTCATTGAAGCACAGTACAGGGCATTTTCGTGCAGAATACTGCACAACGGTTTTTTGTCCGATCCCATCCGGGTCGTTACTGGAGTGATGCAAGGATGTATACTATCACCGCTACTGTTCCTCATCGTAATCGACGAGATCCTGGTAGGTGCGATTGACCGTGAACCAAATCGTGGACTGCTGTTGCAGCATATTACCATGAAGCACCTAAATGCCTTCGAACTAACTGATGACGTTGCTCTCTTAGCCCAACGGCGCTCTGGTATGCAGAGTAAGTGGCTGGGCAATCATTGGAGTATGTTGAAAGTTCCAACTAGGCTTCCAATATCTTAGTAGCCAAATGGCGGCCGACGGTAGCATCAAGATCGACATTGGTGCACAGATCAAGAAAGCGAGGGCTGCCTTTGCGAGTTCAAGAAACGCATGGAAAAAAAATAAACGCGAACGTAAAATCTATGCTTTTGTACGCCAGTGAAACTTGGTGTGTATCAGTGGAGAACACTCGACGGCTACACTGCCGTGAATCGCATATCAGTTCCATCTTTGCTTGATTTCCTATGCAAATGGGACAGATATGCGATTCACGGCAGTACAGGTCTTCATAAATAGATGCCTGCGTTATATAATTCGTGCATGGTGGCTTCACAATTGGATCTCCAACGTGGAGCTCCATCGTCGCTGTCGTCAAACACCGATAGAGACAGAAATTCGGAAGCGAAAGTGGGGATGGGTCGGCGTAACGAAATATAACGAAAAATAACTACGTAACGAAATCTACAAGCAAGCGTTAGATTGGAATCCATCAGAACATCGCAGCAGAGGCAGACTCAAAGGCTCATGGCGGTGCAGCCTCCACAAAGAAATGAAGGAAGTCGACAGATGTTTCACCTAGCCACAGGTCAAGGCAATGGCAGGCAATCGGAATGGAGATCTTTCAATATGACCCTCTGTACTACTACGGTTGCTTAGGACTGAACCCAAGTAACCACAAGTTCCGCTTCCCATAACAAAATGCATTTTGAAGTTCCGCGAAGTTCAGATAATGTTCCAAATGGAACTTTCTGGCTGCTTAAGAGGCTAACGATGAGCCTTGCTGGAAGTTCCGGCAAGGCTCATTGTTAGCCTCTTAAGCAGCCAGAAAGTTCCATTCGGAACTTAATCTGAACTTCGCAGAACTTTAAAGCTGCTTAAGATGCTACTCGGAACTTTGTCTGAACTTTCAAGTTCATAGAAGTTCAGTTCAGTGGCATTGTGTTTCAATGAAGATTAAATTTATTTCTTTTACAGAAAACAACTGTATAAGCATACACGAATAAAAGACAAATATGAATTTATCAAATCAATGAATACTAGGTTTGAGCAAAAAAAAAAATTGCCGGAAATCTGATTCGAACCGATACTCGCTGCGTGAGAACCCTACGCTCTACCACAGTACTACAGCTGCGATTGAGTGGTAAAATCTGACTTGAATCGATTTTCTGTCGGCAGCTAGTTTTGCACATTTGTACAGTAGTGAAGTTAGCTTGACTTTGTCAAGTGTATTCAGCAGCGCAGCGATAAGTCGGCAGGCTATCACGCAGGAGGATCCAGTTCAAATCTACATAGCTGCGATATGTGTGAAAATATAATTATCAAAAGCTATTCCCAGACGTGAACCCCACCAGCAGGGTTGTGAATCTGAAAAACACCTTTTTGTTTCTGCATGAATTTTGTCAAAGTTCTGTCAGAAGCTACTTAGAAAGCTATCCAGCGTGCTTATGTGAACTTTCAAGTTCCAAATTTACTTAAAAATGAAGTTGCTTAGAAGGATAATGAGCAACCTCGAACAAGCTGCTTAGCTTATAAAGTACCCTTTTATCTGAACTTTTGGTTACTTGGGAATGTAAGTAAGTAAGTAAGTAAGTAAGTAAGTAAGTACAGCAAATACCTCTTGTTTACGTACTGCCCTTTTGGACAAAAAGCTGTATTTTTTTATTTGTATTAACGAGATTTTTCGAGACTAGTTCACCTCGGGACCCACACTTTACTTCGCTTCCGATGGAAGAACTCACATTTTGTGATTTTGTTGGGATTCGGTCCCAGGTCCTCGGCGTGATAATCATGTACTTTAACCATCACACCAGACCCGCTTCAAACTGTTAATCTGGATATCTCAAAATTTTAAAAAAGTATTGAGCATATTGTAACTTTAGCCATCGAACAGTCTCACCGTGCGCACCACGATGCCACTATGCAATTTGGCGGTTGGATTGGAACCCTGCGAAAGCGGGATCAAGATCACCGCCGGCCGCTTTGATACGATTCGGAAACGGAATAAATTTCCTAAATTCCTCAATTAACATCAAAATATATTTGCCAAATAATTTATTAAAAACCAATACCAAGGTATTTTTATGCAAATTTGATTACCCGCGCGGTCGGTTGGCTTGTGTGTTTTTCACCGACCTGCCGGCCGGCTGACCGACCTCTACAGCTACAACTGCCCGCGCCCTGCTGATGCACGGTGGTGCTGACGCTGCTGGTGGAGCGCACCACCTTGATGATGGAAGAGGGTGGACTCGGACTGGACGCTGCTTGCTTTGCTTCGCTGCCTTTTTTCGCGCGCGCTCTTCGCGGACGTCTTCGCCGGCTGTCGGTGTTTCCCTTTGTGGCCAATAGAACGGACGCGAACACAAAAAGAGGCCGCTTCTCGTGTTGTGTCATTTTGAAGTCACTTCTTCTTCTGTGGCGGTGTTTGTCGATTCCCGTCAAGTTGGTTGGAATTACCGGGACGGGGAGTTTGTTCGACTTTTTTTTTCGTTCGTCGTTTTCGGGAATGAATATGAACGCCCTTTGCGGTTGTTGTTGTGGCCAAGCTGGTTGTGCTGCTGCCATCATTGCCATATTTTCTGGTTATGCTAGATGCATCGCGGTCGTTCGTTGCTCTTGTGGAGGAACGATCATCGATCGGTTTGGAAGACTTCGACGGGTTGCCACTCGCGAGCAATTAGCCAAAGTTTTATTGATGGTTGAAATTTATGCAAATTTTTATGAACCCAGGCCAATGGGTCTCGGGGGAGTGATGGTTTTAGTAGGTAGCAAATTGATCTATTTGGATAAAACGGGTAGCAAATTGGGGATGCAATAAACATGCTTTCAAGCTTGACGCCTTTCTCTCCGTAGGGAGAGAAAGAGGATTGTTCATTGACGTCATACGATCGACATTCTGTAGATTTATATACTATACCACACCGATTGATTTCAGGTGAAAGCCTTCAGAAGTAAGAAAGATGAATGAAATTAGCGCTCTTTATGTTTATTTATCTCATTCATGGAATCAAACTGCAGTGAAGATAAGACCACGCCCTGACTGATTCTACAAGATGATCCAGTTAAACAGGGTACGATGGCAAAAGCTGATCCAATTCTAGATTTTCCCGGAAAAAAATGTTCCCAATTTGATCGATGAATTACACTTCTCCCAGAACTATCAACTCTATTACGACGTTCTCCAAATAAAACTTCTTACATCGTATTAACCTGTTAAAGAATATTTAAGAAAATCTTCCATGTGTTCCTACAGAAGAGTCACAAAGATTCATTTAATGAAATTTGGCAAGAATTTCTTCACCATTTTCCACATGATTTTTCACAAATCATTTCAGAGATTTTTTGTTAAATTCGCCCAGGGATAACTTCAGAAATTCCTCTAGTTATTTATTTATAAATTTCTATGCATTCGTTTGGAGAATCTTTTGGAGATTTTTTTTTTTTGGAAAATCTTCCAAAAATTCTTCAGAAATACTTGTAAAATATCTTTCTATTTTTGTTTGCAGAAACTTGTCCGAGTATTCGGCCAAAAATTCCCTTACAGATTCTTTCAAAAAATCTTCCTTGGATTTCTTTGCAAATTTTCTTCAGAGATTTGTTTAGAAATTCTTTTTATTCTATAAATTTTACAAAGAATTCTTTCAAAGCATCTTTCACGATTTACTTTTGAAATATCCTCCATCTTAAAAAATATGCATGAATTTGAGTAGCAATTCCTCTAGAGATTCCTACAAAAATGCGTATAAATATTCTTTCAGGAATATCTTAAGACATTTATTCAGAAACTTCTCCAGAGATTTCTGTGACACCTTCATAAACTATTTTTCAGATAATGTTTCAAAAGTTCCTTCAAAAATATGAACTGGAGTTACTTTGGAAAATCTTCCAAGGATTTCACCAAAAAATCATACAGCAATTTTTACCGAAATTCCACTAGTGGTTTCTGCAGAAGTTTCAAAGTGTAGAATTTTTTGTTGAAGGTCTTCCAGGGATTTCTTAAGAAAATCCTTCAGATTTACCTTTTTTCCCAAACTTTTCAAGATTTTTTCCAAAAAATCCTACGGAAATGCCTTTAAGCATTCTCTCAAATGACCCCCCTTGGATTTATTTCAAAACTTTCTTCGGGATTGCTTTAGAAATTGCTCTCGAGTTTTTTTTAATCTGAATTTCTGTCAGAAAAGCTTCCTGGGATTTCTCTTGAAATTCCACCAGGGACTCTTTAAAAATGTGAGATCCATTCAGGAATTTTCTGCAGGGATTCCTGTAAAAACTACCCTGGGGGCTCCTTCAGAAAATATCCCATGGCTTTTTTTATAATTTCTTCAAAAATATCTCCAGATTTTCCTCCAGAGATTTCTTTACAAATTTATCCATAACTCTGAAAAACACTTATATAGATTTTTCGATAATTCTTTCATGGACCCTAGCTGAACTCCGTCCAAAATCTTTCACGAGTTCCTAAAAAAATCTTTGGAAAACTACTCATAGATTTACTTCAAAAATTCATCCAGGAAATCCGAAAGAAATTCAGTCAGAACTTTTTTCACAAAATCCTCTAGGAATTCCTATGGATTTTAGAATGTCATTTTGAAACTTCTCAAAGTACTTCTTAAGAAAGTCTTGCATGGAGAGCTTCCAAAAATATTGCATGGGTTCAAAAATTCTTGATGGGTTCAATGGGTTCAAAAAATTAACCCAGAAATTCAACAACGAATTTCTTCGGATTGCTTGAATAGAGATTCCTTCAGATATTTTTCAAAGCATTCATCAAGAAAAAAAGTTTTTCAAAAAAAAAATCCATGATTCCTTAAATTTATTTACATTTCTTTAGATATTGCTTTAAGACATTTCTCTTCCAGAAATTACTCCAAGGATTTCTTACGAAAGTCTTGGGAAATCCTCCAAGGATTACTTCAGAAATTTTTCTACAGATTTTGCAGACTTCTACAGAGGATTGCTATGGAAAGGCTAGAAGACACTCTTGCAGAGATTCCTGCAGAAATTGCCACAGAGATTTCATCAGAAATTCCGCCGGGTATTCCTTTATATATTTTATCAGAAATTCCTCTGAACGTACCTCTAAGAATTCCTCTATGGGTTTCTCATGGAATTCATTACAATAATGTTTGAGATTTTTATTTTGGGGTTTACTATAGGATTTTTTTTGTTGGTTGTTGGTTATTCCACCAGAAGTTTTCAGAACTTCTTCAGAAAACCCATCTATGAGTTTTGAAAAATATTTCTTTTTTTTTTAGGATTTTTTTTGGAAATTTATTCAGATTTTTTTTCAAAATTCCTTCTGAAATTTCTTCAGCGATACTTATCTTTAGATACTTGTTCAATTTTACTGAAATTACTTCAGAAATTTCGGCAGGGATTTCTTCAAAAGTAGTTCCATGGATTTTTAAGAAGTTGTTCCAACAGTTCTTCAAGAAAGATTCCTCCATGAATTCATCCTGGGAATGTGCACCTGAAGGGACGCTGGAATCGGAGAACATTGACTAACTAGCTCTGATTCTACCATAACAGCACTGGAAATAATTTATCACACATCTTACCAGTAATCAGCCAAAGCATTACAATGGCCTTTTTATGGAATTTGCTATACATTTTGGAATTCAATCAGCAGGCATCTACCAAAAAAGCTCAGTAATATAATACAATTATCGGTGAGAAAGTCATTAGAAATGTTGAAAAAAGTTTGCTAGAAAATTTTGAGGGAAGATCTTGTGAATGAGTAGTTTGCATGCATCCACCAAAAATGTTGTCATTTCTAAGGGATCTGTAAAAAATATCGCCAGAAAATCACTCCGTATACTCCGCTTATCGTGATCATCGACAAAACCAGGGATATTTATAAAAAAATTAAGTCAGCAAGGGAAGTATGAGATTACTGTAAATATATAGAACTAAGTATATCGTGGGGTATGCTTTGGCGATAATTTGGGGGCTCCACAGAACAATTTATTGATATGAAGTGCTCCGCGTGTCAAAAGGCTGAAAACCCCTGAATTATAAGTAATCATGGTACAAACTTCATGACTTGAACTGCATGAATATTTAAAAAAATACCATTAAAAATGTACATAAAATCAAGGTAAAATGTACATAAAATCGAAGTACTTAAAATCGAGGGTCTATATAATCGAGGGACAACTAAATCGAGGTATGTATACCTGTACTACGAACACTTGAATATGTAACACGGAAAGCCAACAATGCGGAAGCTGGGTGGGAGAAATCGACACGAAAAATGTCAAGGCAATCCGAGATTTCGCTGTCATGAGCTGTCAACGCCAGCCCAAATTCAAATCAACGCGTTGCAACTGATTAAAGTGGAAAAAGAGCGTAACTGTAAATTCCAGTCTGGAATTAATATTTTTTGCAATAATAAATGCAAGTTCAATTCAGTTTCCTTCACAAAGAAACACAAGTGAAACGCAACAATTTGCATGTTGAGCAATAAAATGCAGTTAGGCGCGTTTCTTTCGAAGCGTTCAACAAAAATTGAAAATAAATCTTAGTGAAACATTAAAATCAACTTCAGCCTTTATTCGAGGTTTTTCCAGAAAGCGAAAGTTACACACCAAACGAGAACTAACGATATGTATGGAAACCGTCTTCACAGACAAACAGACGTTACACTTGCGAAATTCCCATTGACCACGCTTTTAACGATCGTTTTAAATTTTCATAGTTGTGGCTTTCACAACCACAGGCGCGCGCTTCGTTTTTCTATGCGTTTGACGTTTCACACTAGCGCCTTCTGTTGACGATATCGCACAGCACAGTGATTCGTGCAACTTTTCCACCAGGTGATGGTAGTGTGAAACGGGCGATGGATTTCCATGAAAATCGTTCAAGGTGTTACGTCTGATTGTCTGTGCTGTCTTGATTGTTGTTGACAGTTTGCAATTTTCTTGAAGTTCGATGAAGTTTTGTTTTGTATTTCGTGTGTAGTATCTAGAACACCTAATGCGGAAGGCATCAAAATTGAAAAAAATCTACGAAATACACTGAAGAAGCACGCCAAGTTGTCACTAATAAGATGTACAGTGTATCAAAAAATTGTCCGTGCAGCAATTTTTTGGTCAAAATAATTTTTCATTCAAATGTTCATAACTTTTTTATACGTCAATAAAAAATGCTGAAATTTTGACCAATCATGAATCATTTATTAAAGCTCCATTGGTAAAATTTATAGCGAGATTGAATAAGTATTCTGAAAGTTATAGAACTTTTGGAAAAACTTATATTATTTTTGAACACATTTTTAAAACATTATATCTCAGTATGTACTCGTTGAAACTTTTTCAATTTTTTGTGTGTTACAGCTGATACCTAAGGTTTTCATTTGCAGCTACTTTTGAGGCTTTATATTCACTGCAAAAAATATTAAAAATGAGCATATGTAGTTAACGATGTTTGAAAATTTACCTTATTTTGCGCATATAATCTGCCAAACGTTTTCCACCAATAAAAACGCATTAATTGAACGAAAAATACATAGGACCTGCTCTTCATATGTAGTTTAGTAGGTCCTGTATGAAAATATTAAATTAAAAGATTTAAAAAACGTTGAAAACACTTGGCACTTGTATTGATCAAAATATGATAAATTTCCAAATGACACTCTGAACATATACAGATTATTCATATTTTTTGTAGTGAATATAAAACCTCAAACGAAGCTACATATGAAAGCCTTAAGTATGAGATGTATCACAAGAAAAAATTGAAAAAGTTTCATCGAGTACATATCGAGATATAATGTTTTAAAAATGTGTTCAAAAATCTTATAAGTTTTACTAAAAGTTCTATAACTTTCAGAAAACTTATTCGATTTCGCTCAAAATTTTACCAATGGAGCTTCAATATGGTTCAATGGTTTGTGATTTATCAAAATTTCAGCGTATTTGATTGACGTATAAAAAAGTTATGATCATTTGAATGAAAAATAATTTTGACCAAAAAAATGCTGTACGGACAATTGTTTGATACACTGTACTTCATCATTCGATAGGCCTTTTGTTGACTGAAATAAAATACCATCCGATAAAAAATGTTGGCAATTGCAGTGCATAATGAAAGTCATTTGATACGTTGTCCTATCCAAACATGCTAAGCTCAGCCATAAAGCCGTTTTGACAGCTGCAAATAGCAAGAAATCGATTCTTCACACGAAACCGCGCTTGTTTGCAAAACTTGACTAATTCGATCATGTATCACAGCATCAATTAGCTTCGGCTCGCTAGCAATGCAACGACCACGCAGAGGGCCGGCGAAGCAAACCATTTGTTTCCAATCGCGCTAATCCCGTCGTGAGTTTCGATTAGCGCCACAACCGGAGGAAACGGAAAGCTTGAATTAATAATTGTGTGATTCCGTTCTCGGATGTGATGTGTGTAAACAAGGGTCCAAATACCTATCGCCCGGCCCGTTGCTGTGGCGTGTTGTGGGTGGATACGGATTTAAACGAATACATAAATATTGACCGAAAAAAAAAACGAATGATATTAGGACTGACTAGACATAACTCAATCCCAACCGTAATGACCGAGAAAGAAATGCACCTTTTTACTTCCTCATGAACGGCATCTATCCATATGCACCATGCACATTAGACTGGTCCGAGTTGCATGAAAACATAAAATTAGAATCTTGCATCACTTTTCAAGTAAGGACTAAATTAGGCCGATAGAATCGGGAATTACTGAAAACCAATAGTTAATCTATTATGAATAAAGTTTAGCATCGGCGAGAATGGAACCCTACATTAGCAATATAACATGTTTATTGAGCTTAGTTATTTTTTAAAGTTTTTCAGCAGCTTGTCAGTGATGAAAAGTTAACTTGGCATCAATTTTATTAATTATGAAAAAAGAAGATGATGGTCTAGCACTTCTTAAATAACTAAAGAAGTACTAAAGCTGAAAAAGTTTTAAAGAACTGTCAATGAACTATTGTAAGGTTTCAATAACGCCTAAGATTGATGTTGTCTCATACAATTTTGTCATCTTTTCCCAAAATAATCCACAGATACTCTGTGCAATAAGTTCCAATGATTTGGTTGTGCCAAAATTTTTAGGGAACTAAACTAGGCAAACATTGAATATCCTGACTGTCCGTTTTCCCCCCTCACGATCTTGGACCACTCTAATGCCCGTTTGGGCAAATTCGTAGCACTATACCGATTTGGAAGGAAAGTCAGGTCAAACCTGTTTGTTTATGTTTCTTAGCATTTTTCCTTTCCTATATTCACGCACGGGAAGGAATTCGTCCGACAGGCAATTTTTCATAAGTCTTAAGTCTGTCTCGTGCCTCTCCTTCGGCTTCGGTCCCGGTCTGGTTCACGACGGTGCGGTGCGGTGGTGGCTCTTCCCTATTATCTCTCTCGGTGCGTGACTAACTAGACAGATCCGGACACACCGGAATAGGTCGACAGCGATCGGGGATGGGTGATGGGTGAGAGGCAATTTTCGGAACCTAACGCACCACAGACGGATGGACGTTTTATGACCTGTTTCTGATGTTGTTTTTGTTGCCTTTTTTTTTCTCTATGTGCACTTGACTATGTAGGCCTGACTGCTTGGAACAATCACTTCCCCACGACGACGACGACGAAGACGATGGTCGATTGTTTTATGGTTTATGCTACCTTCCGATGGGTATTTATCACAGTCAGTGCTCGAGAAGGCATTAGGAACGGGTCTTTTCCTCGCTTGTTTGTTTGTTTATTCGGCTGCCTAGGCGCCATCCTCTTTTGGGTTTAGAGTGGACATAACGTTATGTGTGGATCTCAGAGTTTGGAGTTGACTTGAGAACAGTATAATTGGGCAAAACAAATTGCAAATATTTTGCAACAAAGTCAGGCACTCCTCTAATTTTATCTTATTAAGGTTGAAGTGTTTCTTATTCAGAATTGATGAAACGCATGTTTTCACCATAAATTAAAACAATGAATGCAAAATTACAATCAGTATGTTTCTCTTGTGATCGCTTCGAACACCGTTTACTTTATCTTTTTAACCCTCGAGCAGTCGCGTCTTCAACTACCTGCAACAGCACTACGTTCACGCTGTGTATCACAAGCGTGCATTTTTCATGGTGCTTGTACTCAGTACACGACGCGACTGCTCCCGGGTTAAAACCAATTGGTGTGAATTGGTTGATTGAATGAAAATCAAGGATATTCTCTCGTTTAGTATCATACGGGCGTTACTGTCATGACGATTTTCTCTTCGTTGATTTTGATTTAAATTCTAAATTATTCAACGTATCGGCCCTGGGTTTTTTTCTTCATCTGGGAAGTTATAGGGGTATCGCTATATGTTTGTCACCTTTTACTTGTTGTTGGGTTGTCTTTGTGAGGTCATTGTGTTTACTCAAACAGTGCCATGAAAAGGCGCTGTCCATAAACTACGTAGACTCATTTTGACCCCCCCCCCCCATTCCCCCTCGTAGACTCCTGTCCATATAAAAATTCGAAAATTTGTATGGAGCGTAGACTTTTGTCAGACCCATCGACCCCCATCCCTGCCTCAGAGTCTACGTAGTTTCTGGACAAGCATTTATTGTTCGGCATAGTGGTAAACCAATACGACAACACAAGTTTAAAAGACATCCCAAACTAAGGGTCGAAACATTGGATGGTCAAAAATCTGATAGCTATCATCAAACTATTATAACTCTGGATTCTATCAGCCGAATGAAATGATATCATTTTCAGCCAGCCATGACCCCAATGGAATTTGGAGTGGTTCTGGAAGTAAGCTGTGAACCGTTTCCATACGGTGGTACTTGGGGATTCAGATGGAACTGGAGAGATTGGTTGGAAAATTTCTTTTTCTTCGATGTTTCTAGATTCGAAAATCTTCGAAAAATAGACGTTGGCTACGTATAGAGCAGAGCATAAAAATGTAGCATAAATTAGGTGCGCATACAAAACATGCATAAAAAAGGTTTCAGTGTATTGGGATATTTCAAAAGCTACACAATAAAAATTAACTCGTACGAGGATGCTGAGCCTTCACATAGCTGAAAGGCAGGAAGTACATAATGCCGAGAAGGTCACTGATCGCTATCCAACTATCTTCATTGAACGTCAATGTTCAGATAATTATTTGAAAATGAGCCTCCAGCTAATTTCTTAGCTTTAGCTCAGCTTGTTTAGCCTTTTATCCGAACGTTGGATTATTAGGGACTAAGAAAGTCCTCGAAATATTAAGAATTTTCAAATACTGTCTGTACCTATCAAATTGGGCATTTTATCCGAAACTTCATGCTTACCTGAAAAGAGAATAAAAAGAAAGTTACGTTAAAAAACGACCTTTTTTTAAATACATTAAAGATATAAAATACCGTGGAAGCTATTCACGTGTAATAACTGCCATCAACCCGAGTTTGTGAGAGAATCTAACGAATAACACATTCAGTCATTACAAATTGAATTATTGAAGAACAAGAACTTATATTGGTTTGATTGAGATAAGAGGTAAAACATAAGAAATAATATCAAAATCAAGTATGGAGAAATGCTCAATAATAGCTTGTTAAGACATTAGAAGATCGAAACTGTGTCATACAGAATTTGTCAACATTTTTCCTTGTAAATAAAAAAAACTGCCTACAGCCACCACTCAACTGCAGCTCACTGTTGCGAAAATCAGGGGAATAAGAGCATAAGATTCTTCGTTTCCATAGCTCAGAAAGAGGTACATGGCATTGCACTAACACTAAGCCATCTCTATGGGTATATGTGTTCCATTTCTTACAATATTTCTTTCGTTAAATTTGTTCTGATGTAAAATATTGCAGGTATTTTGGCAAGAACAAAAACTGATGTCATAACACTTTGAATTATTCGTGCGATGTTCATCAAATTTTTGAATAACACGTCAATATCACATAAAGATATGATATAAGTAAAAAAATGTTCGACTTGAGATCTGATCTTATCGTCTACCATGAATGTTTTGGCTTTTTCCGGACAGCTTTGCCAAGACAGAGATATTCTCTCCCTATTCGCAAAGGTAACAGAGTGTTGAACATTTCCAGGCCCGGATTAAGGATTGTGTTAAGTTTAGTTAATGTTTAGTAAGCAGAAACGTTTTTGTAGGGGCCGGGGGCTTTGATCCCACCCCCGACCTCCGTGGGGCCCTTCTCGTCATTTCTTAGTAAAAATTGGATATTGTTACTTAGGCCGACTTCTTCCCTGATGTTATACAATTTAGTCGAATATGCTCTACTGAAACTTCTGTTTTACAAACTTCACAACTTTTGCAAATCGAGGTAGAGTACGTTGATCACGACGATCTTGCCTATCGGACCATTTTTTATTTTTACTAGGTTTAATCACCGCATGACTATAATTATAATATAATTGGCTTTTTTCGGTGATATGAATATTACTCAAAGTAAGAGGTAGTAAGGAAAGTAATGAAATTATACTGTGAATAGATACGCAAGCGAGCGATAAGAGAAATTGAACAGAAATTTAAATTTTGAGGAAACAAACCATCATTCGTATTGAAAAACTCAAGGGCAGTTTTTTCGCTCAAATTTTAACCAAGGGTAATGAAAATTTATCATTGTACTCAATTTATCATCTAGAAAACAGTGAAATAATTTCCATTACAGACTTTATGAATTTGAACGAAAACACTGCTTTTTATTAGTTAATGCTTGCTGATCCACCTAATACATTGATTGCCGTATAATCGATCTTCTTCCAAAAACAAGTTAAAACCCTCTGTCGGAACGATTTTAGGATGCATACACACTTGGAAATTCTGAAATTTGCACGAAACGGAATCACCAAAAAACGTAAACGTTTTCAAGACTGAATGACAAATTGGACTCAATTTTACGCGCATCATATAGGGTATTGGTTCCCTTCTTAAGCATGTGGCTCCCATTTTCATCCTACGAAAAACAAAGGATTGAAGCGCTGTTTGTTTTGTTTCTTATTTTTGTATTTTTTGTTAGAAGTGAGCACCGATGAAAACAAAAAGAACGGGATCAATCGGTGCCGTAATCGCTTGTTTTCGAATAGGATAAATATGGGAGCGTGAAATTAATGATGGAACATGTACCCTAAGTGCTGGTTGGTTGCGTTAAATGTCAACAAAGAAACGTAGAATCAGTATCACGTTCATCAGCCACCTTCTTACTCGGTGAAATAGCCGAGAGGTAAGAGATGTCGCTCACGATCAGCAGATCCGGCGTTCGATTCCATGCATGGCATTATTTTACTTTTCCATGTTTTGTCTGTCAAATCGGTTCTAGTGATTGCTAGACGCCAAGAAAAAATAAGTTTTATTTTGGGGTGTCTTGAAAGACGTAAATTTACATGTTTCAACCTCTTAATTTGTGTTTTTGAAGATGCTCGTGTATGTCAGGTTCAGGCCCGAGCAGTAGAGAATATCTACAGCATAATAAAATATGTCATTTTGGCAAAATAACTGAGAAACGGAAAGAGTTATTGTTGTGTTATTAACATAACATATCATGTTATAAACTTGTCTGTCATAAGCGGCAAAATAACAAAAATCATTGCAAAAAAAAAATGTTCCTGGAAGACCAGTTGAATAACACAATTTGTTTGTTTCAATAACAAGTTAATAATAGTGAATTTGTAAAATATTTCAATAACAAATTTTGAAATTAACAAGTTAGTGATAGCAATTTTAAATCAAAATGAGTTATAAGATCATATAAGGTCTAAGGGGGAAGGGTGGTTTGTGAAAATGTGACAAGCAATGTGTTAAGTATAGGAAAACCTCGTACGAAGTGGGGAGGGGGGACAAAAATCCCCCATTTTTGCGAGACGTACTTAATGGATGCTCCTTACTGATACAGTTAGAATGTAATGTCAGAAAGAAGAGGAAGAGGAACTGACGAGAAAACGTGATTTTCTCATCAGGTTCTTGCGAAATGCTGTGAACAACGTCAATCTCGAATGGTGTAGTTTTGATTGCAAAACTTGTTATTGATGTGTTATTGATGATCAAATATTTGCCTCAAAAATAACTGAACTTGTTCTACAAAAAAAACATGTTATTGAAATGTTATTTAAAGAAAACATATTAACAGCACGGTCGTAACAAAATAAGTTTGTCCAACAAAACATGTTATGGAAAGGTAATGCCACAATAAGTTAATAATAACAAACCAAGATTTAAAACAGATTTTGTGATTCCGTTGTTATCATTTTGATATTCTCCTCTGCTGACTCACCTCGATATCTCCAAAACCTGAGGATTTGCAAAGATACTCTCTTCAGCATAGTTATTCAAGAGCCCAAAAGCAACAACTTTTCTGAAGGCGGCATTTTTGTAGGCGTTCTGGTTTTAGAGATATCGAGGTTAGTCAGGGTGATGCAATATTGTTGCAATACTTTTTGTGAGTCTTTACTTATGACGGGAGTGTACAGTATGCGGCAGGAAAAAATGCGAAAGTGTTTTTCAACTTCAAACCTCGTTTTCGTCAATTTGACGTTAACCAATCTATGTTATAACGTTCCATGATCTCTAATAGGCTAGTTTTCTGAAAAGTAAATTAAAAATTTTCCCATTTTGGTCACTAACCTTTACAGGGCGGCGCCTGAAGCTGAAGATTATCAGAATTTTCAAACCGCAGAAAAGTACACAGGTCGCTAAATTTCGTATCTGATAAAACAAAATGTTTAATTTTTTCTACAGTATCATCAAGTATATGTACTTATTTCATCTAGTATCTAGTATGTAGTGAAACTACATGGCTCTGGATCAGTGTGGTCTGGTTGTTCATCAAATTTAAGCTAATTTTGTTACTGTTATAGTCATTTTGTTTAATGACCATTGGGCGCGCAATTTATTGATACCCGCTTATTAGGCTTACATTATCACATGTGAAACATCAAATATGTTCATTTTTATTTTTCAGTGCTAGAATATGGGAATTGACTAATACACTGTCATGAAAAAATAGTCATATATATCCCATATTTAGCGTGTAATAGTGCCTTGAACTTTTCGCATTTTTTCCTGCTGCACCCTGTATAGTAGTTTCCATGCAAAATCATCATTGTTTCAAATATTCTGTAACTATATTGATGTTCTAGATTCAGAAATACAATGCAAACTTTTGCCCAGTTACTGCGAACGTTTGTCCCACTGTCGAGACTGTAACAATGATCCTTCCTACAAGAAGCACTAGATGTTTTTTGTTTATTCAAGTGCATCTCTCGAACTACTATGGAATGACGATTCTCCGACATCAAGAGGTTATGAGATTCTTCTTCTTACAGTCATTACAAATTCCATTATTCCAAAAGGTCCAAAAATTATATCAAAACAGCTAGAAACACATTGTACAATGGGTCCAGAGCCGTGTTTACGAAGACAAAAATGTTTGTGCCTAAACCATAAGTTTTAGATACATGGTGTCTTTGGGAAAGTTTCTTCTTATTTTTCGACCTTTTTTCTCATTATTGTGAAATTAGGGTGGTCCCTCTAGTTTCGCTGATCCAAACATCTGCTTTTTAATAGTTTTATGTGCGTTCACAAAATGTTCTACAAAGTTGTAAAAGAACTTATTTGGAGCAAGTTTGCCGAAGAAACCATTACTCTATCTCTTATGGTTCCTAACTTATATTTTTTTAAAAGATTCATGTTAGGGTGATCCATGAATTTCAGTTTTCCTGAAATAACTTTTAATTCGTTTGTTTCTCGTAAATACTTTGTTCCGAGCACTTTTAGAACTATTAACGACGCATATTTTTTCCAAAGAGCTCAAAGTTCTAACTCTCATAGGTTAAAAGATATTGGCATTTTTCACTATCCATACATTGAAGTGATGAAATTGAAATTAAATTGATGGAAATCAGCTCAAAATTACATTTTAAGTTGAGTTCATTGACGAATTATGGATTATAAGCAAATTTAAACATTTTCGACATGGTTACTTCGATCTATCTAACAAAGGCTAGTCGAGTTTGATGAAATTGTTCCGCTTTCCATATGAAAATCTGTTTTTACTCAATATAATTTTATGTGTTGATTTTTTCGTAATACTTTGTTCTGGACACTTTTATAGCAGCCAAAAACTCACAATTTTGTCGAAGACGCCAAGTTTGTATCTCATCGATTTTCAAAGTTACAACTGCTTTTCCATGAAAAAAATCGTATTTTCAAAATTCAATAAAAAGCTTTAAACAAAAAAGGTACCTACAGTTTTTTCACCATAAATAGAACAAAGTACGATCTTTCGAATGCAACCGGGAGATTGAAAATCCATTTGCTCCTTTTTGAGATATGACATTTTGAAAAAAAAAAGATTTTTCGAAGAAAAATGCCAATATCTTTTTAACTATAAGAGTTACAACTTTGAGCTCTTTGGAAAAAATATGCGTCGTTAATAGTTTTAAAGGTGCTCGGAACAAAGTATTTACGAGAAACGAACGAATTAAAAGTTATTTCAGGAAAACTGAAATTCATGGATCACCCTAACATGAATCTTAAAAAAAAAATATAAGTTAGGAACCATAAGAGATAGAATAATGGTTTCTTCGGCAAACTTGCTCCAAATAAGTTTTTTCACAACTTTGTAGAACATTTTGTGAACGTACATAAAACTATTAAAAATCAGATGTTTGGATCAGCGAAACTACAGGGACTACCCTAATTTCACAGTAATGAGAAAAAAGGTCGAAAAATAAGAAGAAACTTTCCCAAAGACACCATGTATCTAAAACTTATGGTTTAGGCACAAACATTTTTGTCTTCGTAAATACGGCTCTGGACCCATTGTGCATTGTTTTGCATAACTCTGCTACTGCATAACGCAATCGCCCCATCTCTAGCCCCATCCATGTCTTGCTGCTAGTTTAGTCCCAGGACAACAAAGAAAACCCCGGGCTTTATGCTAGTTGCAAAATTATTTCCAATTAAAGAATGTGTTCTGAAATACGTATTCACGTGAGTCCTTGAATTACCACAACTGAAAACAGTATTAGGTTAATACGTTATTAGATAAGTAAGTCATGTTTTCTCCTTACATCGAGTGTAGTCTCGGGTGGGCAAAGTCCGAGTCTTTAACAATTAGCTAGGTAGAATAAATTCAATTTTAGAAACTGTCATCAGTAACAAGGACTTTGTACCATGAATCCTTATTACCAAAACACATTACCCCAGCTTGACAATCCGTCCTTGAGTTCCGTTTGGTAGACCTTACACCGTAACGCAACACGAAATCGCCCTACGTTACAAGCTCCGCTAAAGTTCGAGCATCTTTTAAACCCCCTCAACCATTCATCCATCAGCACGGGTCGCCGGACACCTTAGATTGGGGTTCCCTGTTTAGTGGACTTTTACCTCCGGAACAGGTGGTCCGTAGTGTTATTCTTAGCCAATTGAGACAACCGCCACCGACACTACACAGCTATCTAGGCTGATCGAGAAAATAAATTAGCTTTGATGGTTAACTTCTAAAAGAGCACGAACCACCGGCTGAGGTTTACAAATCTAATAAGTTGTGTGAAGTTTTAACGCTGTGTTGGAGCACCCTATTGTTGGTTGGTAGAAAAAATAACTAAAAGTTCATTTTCAAAATGTCGATTTGAAGGCGGTGTCATTCAAATACACAGGGGAATATTACAAAGTTGGACCACTTTAGCCTATCGACGCATTTTATACCGACCACCCCCTACACACCTGACTGTGGTCCCAACAAATCTGAACCGTAATTAGCAAACCGGTCAGCAGCTTACAAACGACACCAGATTGTACAATAATGTGATCCCTCCCAGTTCCCGGAATCACCCAGTTGTCACACACAATTGCCTTACGGTCAATCTATGCGCTAAGCCGGAGCTACATACTCGCCCACGCCCGTTATGGTCCCAACCAGAAACTAGTAAATGACGGATTTCCTTCAGAATCGTCCGTTACCTGATGAGCTGAGTCACTAACGACTGACAAAATCTGAAGAGGCCACCGGTTGATTTTGTCGTTCAGCTAAAATTGCCAGAGGTCGGCGGTCTTCCGGTCGAAGCGGTGTAATCGTTCGTAGAAATGGTTGTTACCTTAATGAAGATCACTGTATTAGGTTCGCAGAAGTTGCACAAATTAGCACGCTTTTATTAAGATTCTCGAAATGCGGTAAGAGAGCACTTTTTTTTCGAGAGAGCAATAGTTTTTCTAGATAGCAGGATGTATTTCAGTCGGTAAACGCATAAGTATTCAGCAAGATCATACTGCGAGCATCTTGGCTCTACAGTCGATATGAACGATCATACTGTCATCGATTAGCACATGATTCATCCTATCGGATGGCAAACGTAGCTACATATCTGCAAGTCACACCGAACCCCATCAAAAGGACCCCGTAAACTGGCATGAGTTGGCACCTAATTGCGACAAAATATAAAATTTACCAGAACCCACCATTAAAATGGCGAGAGCAAACGACCAGATAATTTAAGGTGAATATAAAGTTCACACTATTTTACGAGTGTCGTGTCGCGATGTCGTTCGGTGAAGATGAAGACGACGACGACGATGACGACGTTGCGCTCTTCGTTGATGATGGTCCAGCCAACCAACAGCTGCCCCAGCCAGCGAAGCAATACCGTTCCATCCAGGCAGGACTATACGACGGAAATCGTCTCCGCTCGTCGTCGTTAGTTGGTCGTTTTGTGATGGTCAAACGACTTGCCGCCACCGCAATTAACCACATCAGAGAGACGGATGCGACGCAAGGTGATTTCGGCCATCCGCGCGGTTAAGGATCACATTCCAGAAAGTCGGAAGACTCGCGCTGTTTACGATTCGTGAAACCTCGATCGGAATGGTATGATACTCTCAATTGGAATTAAATGATGCGGCGGCAATTGCACGGATCTTTTGAGTGAGAGGAAAAACACCCACGTAAGTTTTGGTAGATTCTCATTTTGCTTCAGCGATGTGTACACTTTCTTTGAGAACATCTACCGAAGCCAAATGGTCTGATTGCCCCGTCTTGTTGAATCCCCTTGCCCAGAAAGAGGAATGCATCTCTGATGGGCTCGGCCTGAAAGCCGGGAGAAAATTATTTAATTACTCCACACTCTTGGGCAGCGCGGATGCTTGGAAGTCGACCCGATGATGTGCCTTCTTCGGTCGGATCGGCCCGGCGGCCTCTCCCGCTCTGCGTGCGTATGAGCTCACGCGCGATTCGGCAATTTTAATTAAAATACGAAAGTATTTCGAAAATAAAATTGTTTTGAAAATAGATCCAACATCCAAGTCAGTCAGCCGATCAGAGCCCGCAAACGGTCCGGAGAAGATAAAAGGAAACGTCCGGGGATGCCGCCCCAGACCCCGACAGCCAGCGCAGCGGAGCCCGAAAACTCACGCGGTAGCTCTCCTTCAAGTGGGCAACACCATCTCGCTGATTAACCTCCTGACGGACGGTTGAAACGGTCTTTCGCGGCCATGGGCTGCGTTGCGCTCATCTTCATCACCGTACCGCAGCTAGTGTCACTGTGTAGATAGCGAAACCGTATCGTGGAGCGGGTCACTTGAAAGAGCGCAGGTTGCGTGCCGAGCAAGGTGCTGCTCGCTGAAGATCACCTAAGGATAGGTTTTTATGGGTTTGGCAAAGACCACCCCGGAGGCAGGCATAGCTACAGGTTTCCCTTTTCAAGGAATTCGCCGCTCGGTTTTGGAAACGTGTATAGTAGTGCCATAAGTTCAAACAACGTCTGAAATTGTCACTTCGTCAAATGAGCGAAACCAACTAATTATTCTAATTGGATACAGTACTTTGGTTTAATTAAGCGGAAATCCTGCGTTAAATTGCTGAAGGTTCAGGTCAAATTTTATAATTTAATCAAATATCAAAGCCGAAACGTATTGACTTTTAAACATATCCGACTCAAGCTTTCGTTCTTGTTTCCAAATGCAGCGCAGAAACACGTAAACCAATGCACGGCACTTGATCTTGATTTTTTGACGCTTTAGTATGGAGAGCATTGGAATTTTGTGTAAGTGAGCTGAAACGACGCACTTGGAAACGCGCCTCGAATGTTGCTATTGATTCTCTCGTCCAGTTCTGTATGTAAGGACAGTCCACAAAGAGATCGCTCTCCCCACGTCTTCAGAAAAGGTTATGAAATCATAAAATATGCTACTTAATGATATCACGACTCCGGGTCATGATATCACGAAGTTAACGACGATTATCACGTCGATAATTATTGTGACGTTAGCAACGATGCTCCCGTACGGGAGAGCAGTCCAGAGAGAACGATCACCCCACGTATCCACTATACAGGAAAAAATCTGTTACCGAATTCATAACGAAGAAGTTATTAAAACATAAAATATGTCATCTCTTGATTATCTCGAGCTAGATTCATGATATCATTAATATTTTCCACCCTTTTCATAAAAATAGACTCGGTTGCAAAGGCGTTACGACAAATATCCTCATCCAGTTCCTTCTGGAATTTCACCAGGAAAGCCTTCAGAGATCAATCTATGAGTTTTTCTGGAATTACTCCAGCAGTTTCTAGTGTTCCTCCGGGAATTGAATCTATGAATCCACACGAAATTTGTTCTTAGATTCGTCAAGAAATTCCTTAGGATTTCCTTTTTAAGAATTCCTGCTGCTCTTCCTTCTGGCAATGCATCAAAAATTTCTTCTGTGATTTTTCAAGGAGCTCTTTCTTGGATTCCAAAGTTGCTTCTTGGATAAATAGAGTTCCTTCAAAGATGTATGTTTCTGGGAACTTCAATCGTGATTTCTTTCAGAATTCACTCATTTCTTCTGGGATTTCTCAAGAAATTCCTTCTGAGATGTCTCCAAGAGTCCTTTCTCGGATTGATCTAGGAGATTTTTCCTAGATTTTACCAGGAATTTCTTGCAAGGTTTTTCATTTGCTCTTATTGGGATTACTCCAGAAACTCCTTCTAGAATTCCTTCATGAATTTCTCCCATACTTTATTCTGGGATTCCTTCAGGAATTTCTTCGGAGGTTACACCAAAAGTTCCATGTGGAATCTCTTCAGGATTTTTTCCTGGATTTATTCCAGGTTTCTTCCAGAAGTTCTCTCCAGGGTTGCTTGAGCAGTGCCATTCAGACATTCTTTCAAAAAATCCAAGAATTGATCCAGGAAAACTGCTTGGAGGATTCCTCCTAGAACTTATTCCAGAATTCTTTTATTAGCTCCTTCCGGGATTACTTAGGTATCGCATTCCGGCGTTCCACCTACATTCCCCAAAATTGTTCAATGGAATATCTCCAGCAGTTTGAACCAATTTCTCCGGATGTTCGTTCTGGGTTTCCTTCAAAAGCTCCTTCTGAGATTACATTTCTCCAGGATTTCTTTCTGGGCCGGGGTTCCTCTTGAGGCATTCCAAAAGGAATGTACTTCTTGAGGCATTCCAAAAGGAATCCCATTCCCTGACGGAACATTTGTAAAAATCTAAGAAGGAACTCCGAGAGTTATCACAAAAATTATTCTTGGAGGATTTCTAGTACTCCTGGATGCATGCCAGATGGAACCGCTTTAGGAATATAAAAAAAACTCCTGGAAGAATCACAGAGGGCACTTTTGACGGAATCCTGGATAAACCCCTGAGATAATATCAATCAAATCACTCATATAAAACCAAGCTGGAGTGTTCCGGAGTCACTTCGGGATTTCCCAGGAATCTCAAGAAACTCCTTGAAATCCCAGAAGGCTTTTGGAGAAATCAAAACAGGAAGGAGAGAATTCCGGACGGAACTTCTACCCAAGTAACCACGGTGCTGAAGCCTTATTGAATGCAGATATACGGTGTATTTAGAGCAATCATTACTTTACATGCAAACTTAAGGTAGATTTAAAGTGGAAGTGGGTAATTATAGAATCAAGATAAGATTATACTGGTATAATCTTAGTTCAGTCGCATAATTGCCCATTTCCACTTTAAATCAACCTTAAGTTTGCATGTGAAGTAATGATTGCTCTAAATACACCGTATATCTGCATTCAATAAGGCTTCAGCACCGTGGTTACTCGGGTAGGGAAATACCGGAAGAAATCAGGGTTGAATCCCCAGAAAGAGGAATCTTTGAAGGAGCTCTTGGATAATTCCCAGATGTAACTTCTGGTCAAACTTGGAACATCTTGGATGAATCTTAGATGGAACTCAAGGAGGTACTCGTAATGGAACTCCTGAAGGAATCCTTAAAAGGACCTTCTGGAGGAGTCCAAGAAAAACTTTAGGGAACTCCCTGAGGAATCTCAGGAAGAACTCCTTGAAAAATCACAGAAGAAACTTTTGAATCATTACCAGAAGGAGTGAGGAGCGGACCTGGTGGGGTGGTTAGAATACTTGACTACCACGCCGAGGACCTGGGATCGAATCCCACTCCCGACAAACTCACAGAATGTGGGTTATTCCTTCGGAAGGGAAGTAAAGCGTGGGTCCCGAGATGAACTAGCACAGGGCTAAAAATCTCGTTAACACAGATAAAAAAAATACCAGAAGGAAGTGCTGTAGGGATGCTCAAAAGAGGAAATACTGAGGAACTTCTTGACGAATCCACGAAGAAACTTCTTGTGGATTCTTAGATTTAATTCTTGGAGGAACGCCAGAAGAAACTGCTGAAATTTCAGCAGGAACTCCTGAGGGTCCCTCTAAGGAACCTTTGGAGAAATCTTAGACAGAACTCATGGATCCATCTCTGAAGGCACTCCTGGAGCAATTCCAAAAGAAGCTCCTGAATAAATATTAGAAAAAAAAACTCTAGGAGGAGTCTGAGAAGAAACTTTCATAGGACAATCAGAAGGAATTTGTGTAGGAATTCAGAAGGAACTTCTGAAGGAATGCTTGAAGCAATTCTTGGAGGATTACCTATCACTTTGCAGTAGGCAAATTCGCTGGTATTTTTTTTACTAACTGAAGTTTACCCAGTAGCCCATGGCTATAGTGTATATATATATATATATATAAAAATAAAAAAATTAACGGTGTTTTTAAAGTGATGGAGACGCATGGTCATTCCATATGTATGTGAGCACAAAACTTGAAATTTTCAAAAAATGCTGCTCAAAAACGACTTGGAGAACATTTCTAATTTTTTGATATGATTTGGCAAAATATTTGAAATTTTGTTAAAATAATATAAAACAGTAAGGTCGTTGTGGTTCAACATTGTGAATATCATAAAAAAAATCTGATATTCAGACCATTTTTGCATATCAAAGTTAACTTATTTTGTTTTGCGATATTTTTTCTTAACCTTCGTCGTACATTAGGGTCATTATGACCCAAAACGTGTTTTCAAGCAATCTCTTGTCAATAAACTTATCGTAATGAAACTTCTTGACTTTTAATATTTTGCAGAAACGAAGCATTAAAAAACAAATTTCTTAAGGTGGAACCAAAATGGCCCAACGAACGCTAGTGTTCTTATGAGCTTCCAGTTTGGTCTGAACGTCGTATATCTCACGTTTTGGACCACTTAAAAGGATACTGTCTTTGGCAAAGTTGCGCAGAAGACTAAGAACTATCACATAGAAAACAATTTAGTTCGAAAATCACTCACTACGTGGCGCTAGTGTTCTTATGAGCTTCCAGTTTGGTCTGAACGTCGTATATCTCATGTTTTGGACCACTTAGAAGGATACTGTCTTTGGCAAAGTTGCCCAGAAGACTAAGAACTATCACATAGGAAACAATTTAGTTCGAAAATCACTCACTACGTGGCGCTAGTGTTCTTATGAGCTTCCAATTTGGCCTGAGTCTCGTATATCTCGCGTTCTGGACCACTTAGAAGGATACTGTCTTTGGCAAAGTTGCGCAGAAGACTAAGAGCATTCACATAGGAAACAATTTAGTTCGAGAATCACTCACTGCGTGGCGCTAGTGTTCTTATTAGCTTCACGTTCAGTCTGAACGTCGTCTATCTCGCGTTCTGGACCATTTAGAAGGATACTGTCTTCGGCAAAGTTGCTCAGAAGACTAAGAGCTTTCACATAGGAAACAATTTAGTTCTAGAATCACTCACTGCGTGGCGCTAGTGTTTTTATCAGCTTCCAGTTCAGTCTAAACGTCGTATATCTCGAACATCTAGAACATCTAGAACTAATAATCTTTTCATTCGTGAAAAAATGAAAATCAGTCAATTGATTCAAAAGTTATGACGGTTCGAAAATAAAAAAAAATGAGAAACGCCGTTTTTTGGACCACCTTATTTTCAAAATGGCAAATGAAAAATATGGGTCTAATTATTTTCGGAAACGATCATTCCTACCGGATTTGAGCAATATCGGAGCACTTCGATGTTTGAATCATTTTTTTTTCTTGGAATGGATGTATAAGCTTTGCGAGACTTCGCCGAGACTTATAAAAAAAACATTTATTCAAAAACACTAAACCTAGATTCTACAATTCACACTTAAAACTAAAGTCATTTCACTGTGCCCTAGCCTTTTTATCACTTCGTATACCTAGCGTCAGCGTTTGCCATCCGGTCCGTTGGTGCGTCGTCGGTCACGTTGTCTCCGTTTCGATTCTGCTGCGTTGACGATTGCGTATCGATCGGTGTCACTGCCGGTCGATCAGCCAAAATCCAACCTGTTGGTTGTTGCTAAGCGGTGCATGCCTATGATGATGAATGTGTGGCACCGCCTGGGTTGTACGATCGGTGCGGGTTGTTTATGTTGATGGACGAGGAGCGCCGCCTGGGTGTAAGGGGCGGTGCGGTAGCCTATGTTGGTGGAAGTGGGCGCCGTCCGGGTGTAACGTCTCCCCCCTTAGATTCAAGCGTCCTCGGTTGAAGTTTTCGGCATGCCGATCCTTGGAATTGGGATGAATTTCTGGTTCGCCTTCTCGGGTTTGCTTTCGGTTGGCCAGATGTCCTCGTGGATGTCCTTTGTTTGTATCACTGTGCGAAGCTCCGGTAAAGTTCCCAAAGCTTTATCTTCCATTCTCGATGTTGCTTTCTTGTAGAAGAAAAATAATGTAAAGAAACAAAGAATGGTTAATGCGAGGAGTGATCCTCCTCCGATGGTTAGCCGTCGCTTGAAGTTGTCCAGAGAAAGTTGAACTTCGTTAAGATCCTCGAGATTTTGAAACTGTAATCTATCATCTTCGGTGTCAATCTCTGATAAGTTTCCGTTTTGGAGAGGTTTGCTGTATATTGGGATGAGGTACTCTTTCTGGTGAGTTACGCCAGGTTTTCCGTTGAATGTTAAGTTACGAATTTTGATGGTACAATTCGTGGTTTCAATTATTATAGCCTCTCTTACCATTCTGGAGTTTCCGCAGGAGTCCTTTATTTCTACGGTTTCGGTAGGGTCGATTAAAATGACTCCTTGAGTGATTTCCTTGACTGTTGTTGTTTGCTTTGTCTTCATCATTTTGCATGTGGGTGTTTGTTGTGTCAGTATGTTGTAAATGCAATCGTCCTCGATCAAGTTGCTGTTGTCGCAGATGTTGCATCTAGATTGTTGATAGTAGACTGTATTCCCGTGTTTTGCGACCAAATTGATATACGTGTCGATACGCGTATTGTTAACTCTCAGGGTGTGGAGTTCTAGGAGATCGAACGCTCTTGGGTCCAGGATTGGGGTTTTCACTAGTAGTGTTGCTTGGGTTTTGCTGATGCCAACGCTCGCTGAGGTATACTGAAATAGCTCATCCAAATAATAAAGATTCAAGTTTTGCCTCCTAAGTTTATCAAATAAAAACTGCTTTTCTTCTAAAGAGAGAATGTTTTTGTTTATAAGGCCCAATCTTGCAAATTCGATCTGTTCTTCGATATCTTCTAGTATGTGAATTATTTTATCAACGTTCCAAATGAGGTTGATGAATTCTAAATCCGCTTTCAAATCTTCTACCGTGTTATACTGTTTAGAAATCCTTGAGCTGATCATATTTAATGAATTCGAAATGTTATTAAGTTTGTTGGCGAAAAGTTCGTTGATACGGATTTGTTTCAGTTGGTTGGTTACAAGCTTATTTCCCTGCGTTTTTAGTATTCCTAAGCTACGGTGCAAGATCTCAAGGTCATTATTATCTGGGTTACCCGCGATGAATTTTATTGCTGTGCCTAATGCGTCTACTAGACCTCTTTTTGTTCGGTGTGGTATAAGGCTATAAAGTTTATCTTTAGCAATTTTGATTTTATCCCAAAGTGTTTGTTCTAGGTGTTCTATCGTCCTAAATGATGTGATAATATTCTCTATGTTTTGTAGATGGGCTTCCAAGGATGTGAGATTAATCGTATGCAGTGTCCGTTCGTATCCGATTTGGACTTTTACTGTTTGTAATTTAAATGCTACCAATCCATTGCTGTTTGGTATTTCTTTGTAGTTGGTGGCGATTACTGTTTTGATGATGATTAATCTGTAAGAAAGATGATTTGATTTATATGGCATTATTATTATTATTATTATTATTATTAATGTTTAGCGTTTTGTTTTATTTTTTTACGCGGTTTTTGTGGATTTTTATATCATTGACATCTTTGAATGTCAGTTCGTTGTTTTGTTTAACTGATGTTAATTTATATGGGTTTTTATCTTTAGTTAAACGTTGTGAAATTTTTATGTACTTAGTGTCGCCGGTTTTGAATTCTATGGGTTTTTCGTTATCTTCGTTTTGTTTCTCGTATTTACTTTTTCTTTTGTTTAGTTCGACTTTTACTGCGGATTGAAGATTTTTCGATTTTTCCGCGATTTCCTCTACGTTTGTACATCCCGAATTATTGAATACTACATTTCGCGGTTGGTTTTTAATAGCGGAGTGAAAACTGTTGTTGTAAATGTCTACCGCGACGTTAACTTGATCCGAGATTGGTAAATCATTAAATTTTGCATTATTTGTCCGAAAAATTTCGATAAGTGTGGAATGGAATCGTTCCACGATACCGTTTGAATTTGAACTACTCGCGAAATGTATTTCGATTCCTAAGTCGTTGAGAAAACCGATGAAGTCTATCGATCTGAAAGCAGGTTCTTGGTCACTCACAATAGTTTGCGGTCTTCCGAATTGTCTAATGTGTTCGGTTATCGCTTTTTTGATGTCGACTATCGTTCTACTTTCCAAAAAGATTGCGTTTGCAAACTTCGAGAACGAGTCAACTATGGTAAGCCACTTTGAACCTTTTAAGAAGAAAATATCAATATGAACTCGATCGAACGGTTTGTTTCCAAAAGTGCTTTTTCTTATCAAATTTGGTGGCTTCCTGTTATATTTGGCTTTTTTGCAAATATCGCAGGAGTCAATGAAAATTTTGATTTTTCGTTCGAGTTGGGGAAAATAATGTTTTTGTATTATTTGATTTTTGTTTTCTTTGATCCCTCTGTGTCCGTAGTTATGCGTGTTTCTAACAATTTCGTCCTGTTCCTCGTCTACGCGTACATCATCTAGAAGGATTTCTGAAATGAAAACTTTATAGGATCGATTAGAAGAGAAGTGTTTCTTGTATACTTCTTGTACCAGTTGGATAAGCGATATGGGGACTCTAAGGCAATTTACGCCTCTTGGGTTTAGAGTACGTTTGAGATATTCGACGATTTCTTCCTCGGTGTAAAGATTTTTAGTTATTGTATGCCGGTGATATTTTGGAAATATTTGTTCGTATGCTGTTAGATCAATGTTCCCGATCTTGAAAATAATCTGAGTTCTAAAAGTATTTATCGGCTTTTCGGTACAAGGGATAAAATAGTCGTCGCTTGTATCTGCTGAGTGTACTGTCATACCATCGCTTTCGTCGTCTGATGCATCATCTTCATGTTCGGAGGGTTCAACGTCAAGTGATGATTGAGAATTTGCGTTAGCGTCTAGTTCTCTTACTCGAGATAAAGCGTCGGCAACTACGTTTTGCTTTCCGGGTTTATAAATTAATTCGTAATCAAATTCTTCAAGTTTCAGTTTACCCCTGATAATACGGTGATTAGAGTTGGTAAAGGAAAAAGTCAATGGTTGATGATCTGTAAACATCTTGAATTTTCTTCCGTAGAGGTACGGTCTGAAATGGTTCACCGCCCAAACAATCGCAAGAAATTCTTTCTCTGTCGCTGAGTACCTTTCCTCTGTTTTACTCAATGTCCGCGAAGCGTAAGCAATTGGCCTATCTTTGCCTACAGGGCCTTGGGATAATACTGCGCCGATAGCAAAATCGCTTGCGTCGGTTGTCAAGATGAACTCTTTGGTGAAATCAGGGTATATCAACACTGGATCGAGAGTCAAAAGTTGCTTGCATTTTTGAAAGCATGCTTCGGTTTCAGGTGTAATTTCGAAATCACAATCTTGTCTTAAAAGTTTTGTCAATGGTTTCACTATTTTGGCGAAATCTTTTATAAAGCGCCTATAGTAACCCAAAAGTCCTAAAAATTGACGAATTTCTTTTTCCGAACGAGGTGTTGGCCATTGTTGAATGATTTTAATTTTGTCATTGTTTGGTCGAACCCCTTCTTCCGAAACCGTATGTCCTAAGAACTGAGTTTCCTTTCTAAAAAACTCACATTTGTCAAGTTGTATTTTCAACCTAGCATCTCGAAGTCTTTTGAGAACCTGAGCTAAGTTGTACGCGTGTTCCTGAAGTGAGCTGGAATAAATTATAATATCGTCCATGTAGACGAAGCAACACACCCCAATCAAATCTCTTAGAATGCAATCCATGACTCTTTGAAAAGTAGCCGGTGCATTTTTTAAACCGAATGGCATACGCGTGAATTCATATTTGCCACCGTTTACTGAAAACGCCGTTTTTTCCATATCGTTTTCCTCCAATTGAATCTGGTGGAACCCAGAGACTAAATCAATGGTTGAAAAATATTTGGCTTTTCCCAATTTGTCTAAAATATCCGTGATTTCCGGGATAGGATATTTGTCGTTAATTGTTTTCTCATTTAGCTTTCGGTAATCGATAACTAAACGAAATTTTTTCTTTCCTGATGCGTCCGATTTCTTCGGAACTACCCACACAGGTGAAGTGTAGGGCGAAATCGACTCCTTTACAATTCCATCTGCTAGCATTTTCCGAATTTGTTCTTGTACTTCTCTTTCATACACATAAGGGTATTTGTATGACTTGCAATGAATCGGAATGTTGTCAACAGTTCGAATGTTATGTTTGATTTTATGTGTGAACGTAAGTTTGTCCGTTTCCACATATAAAACTTCCTTGTGTTCTTTGATCACTTTCTTGAGGGCACTTTTTTCTTCCTCGTTCATGTGTTCATCTCGAAATGCATAATTTGTGAGGTCGACGTGGTTCGGTAATTCGGCCAAGTCGAACGGGTCATCTTCCATATTTTGTTTTCGCTGACTAAGCGCATCAACTCTGTTGTATGAATCGTTTCCAATTTCAATCTCGTTGGAATTAATTTCTATCGGTGCATTCGCGTGGTTATGCACTGCTATGAAAGCTGTGTTGTTTGAACTTCTATATAGGCCTGGTAACATTGTAAAACGATCATATGGTTTTTCTTCACTTATGCAAAAATCGCCGTTTAGCTGTGTTCTGATTTTCACCATTTGAAATCCTTGCTCTGTTAGATTGATTTTATGGTTCTCCGGAAATTTTTTTAGCATATGAAATGTTTTCTTGCCAATTTTCAATGAATTTTTGCTGATATCAATTTTGGCGTTCAAGTCTCTTAGGGACTCGTAACCAATTAGCCCATCAAAAAACTTGTGGAATTTGAAAATGTAGAACTTTAACTTTTTATTGATTTGGAATGGGTCGAAAGAAGCTGATTTAGATATTGTATGGGTGCCACTGATGTTTGTAACCTTAATCCCTGTTTCCGTTTTGCAATTTTGGATATTAACATGTTCCGGAGAGATATAGTTTTTATTCGCTCCAGTGTCGATTAAAAACTTCATTTCCCCTTTCGTTGTATTTATCGAAACGTACGGAATAAAATTATTATCTTTTACCTTTTTATTGCCTCTGCCGCGCCCACCAGAAAATTTAGTTCATCATCGACGAGAACGTCGTCGTCGTCCGAATCTAGTATTGCATCATTCAGCTGCCCGCGGGTGTCATGTTCCCGTTCGTTCGCCTTAGTGCAACGGCATTCTGTTTCAGGGTCGTCGTTGTGGTTATTTACCTCCGTTCTAGACTTAGCGGTACGCATTGAGACGTCGTCGTCCGCGTTTGGTTTTGAATTTCTGAATTTGCCTGAGCCGCTAGGTTTGTTGGTATATGGAGGATTGAACTTGGTTTTCTCCATCTGGTTGTTTTTAATTTCTGGATATTTGCCAGCTGAAGGGCCTTTATCCATTCTTTGCCTAAAAGCGGCGTTGGAATGCTGTATTGAAATGTCTTGCGCTTCTTCTAGTGTTTTAGGCCTGTAACTTCTCACGTACATGGAGAGTTGTTCCCCGTTCAAGCCGTCTATATAACGCGTTAAAGTCATGAGACTGATCAATTTGTTAACAGCCTCAATGGATGATTTGTAATCCGTCATCTGAGCGGCGGATGTTTTAATCGCGGTATCGATTGATTTTAGTTTATGATAATATTCGTGTAGTGTTAATTTGCCTTGGCGGATGTAAAATAGACTTTGTATGTGTGAAGTTATATCTCTTTTGTCGCCAAATGAGTTCAGTAATATTTCTTTAATGTCCTCCCACTCTTTTGGGTTGCCGGAAGCTATCAAAACTTCTCTGGCGTCCCCGGTTATTTTTGATTTTATGACGCGGATGATTTGTTTCCATTTAGGGAAATCATCCTCGTATTCTAATAGGTCTTCCAAGGTTTGGTCGACATCCTCAACCCATGCGAGGGTTTCTTTCCTGTTTCCAGAAAAGGTCGGAATAATTTTGATTTGGTCAGGAATGCTGAAAGTTTCCGACCGTCTACTATTTAGAGAATTGATCGTGTCGATCAATGAATTTTGATTTTCGGTTAATTTCTTAACCTGGTATATTAGTTGCTCCTTGGTGATTTCACCTGAGACTTCACCGCTTGACTTGACGTCCGGGTTCATTTTTTAATTTAACTTTTTTTGTAATTAATTTCAGACGTTAAAATATTGCTTTTCCTAAGAGGTTTTAAAAGATATCCTCTCTTTTTAAAACTTTAGGTGTGGCGAATATTGACGACTTTAGTATTTAGACAAATGTAAAAACTTTGTCTGTTTGTGTGTGTGTGTGTGTTTTTTTTTATTATTTTACCCTATTCCGAGGGTCACTTTTGTTCACTTTTTGTTCACTTTTATTCACTTGAGTGGAGAAAAAAGTTTTCTACTTACAGTAGGATATTCTGCATCCTCCTGGAGTTTAAGGTATCCTGTAGAATCCTGGGGGTTGGTTCGTCAAGTGGGTCCTTCTTCGTTCCTGATGCTCGCAACTCGGTGGTTTTCTTTCTCCGATGGTTTCCCGGGGCACCAGCTGTTCACTATGAACTTAACTCGGTTGGGTTTGATGCACTACGAATCACTTTTCGCGACACTACTTCCACTTTTTTTCCAGACTGCGCCAGCTTTGCGAGACTTCGCCGAGACTTATAAAAAAAACATTTATTCAAAAACACTAAACCTAGATTCTACAATTCACACTTAAAACTAAAGTCATTTCACTGTGCCCTAGCCTTTTTATCACTTCGTATACCTAGCGTCAGCGTTTGCCATCCGGTCCGTTGGTGCGTCGTCGGTCACGTTGTCTCCGTTTCGATTCTGCTGCGTTGACGATTGCGTATCGATCGGTGTCACTGCCGGTCGATCAGCCAAAATCCAACCTGTTGGTTGTTGCTAAGCGGTGCATGCCTATGATGATGAATGTGTGGCACCGCCTGGGTTGTACGATCGGTGCGGGTTGTTTATGTTGATGGACGAGGAGCGCCGCCTGGGTGTAAGGGGCGGTGCGGTAGCCTATGTTGGTGGAAGTGGGCGCCGTCCGGGTGTAACGTATATATACTTTCCGTGAAAATTTTTTGTCGAACCTTGAATGTTGCATTCTATGCATAAGGCCGTTACAAATATTTATTTCACTTTTTGTCCCACTACTCTTTGGTTGGTCGAGGGGGGGGATAAAAATAATAAAGCATTTATTCTGAAAAATATTAAAAACTCATCGGATTTGTTAAAGAATTTTTAGCAAGACTCGATATTTTGATAAATATTTTTTTTTATCTGCCCCCTCAAAATGCCATTTTGAGCCAAAAACTTTTGAAGGGGGGGGGGGGGGAGACAAAAAGTGAAAAATAAATTTGTATCAGCCTCAATTAGTTTCAAAAGTTTCTTTTTTCGATGATCGAAGGTAACCACCAAGTGTTTGAGGGGCAATTACAAAATTAAATTTGGACTTTTAACAGTCAAATAAACTAGTTCGAGATCAAAAGTTCAGAATTAAGTGGAGAAAGCAATTACATATATGTTTTTATCGATGTGTAATTGTTTGTTGGTCAATTTTTCCTCGTTTTTTTTTTATTTTAAGTACATATTCATCATTTGTTAATCAATTCTCTTTTATTGGCGTTTCTGTTACTTTTAGCTTTTGATTTTTTTTAGTAACTCTGCTTTAAACTTTGGGTTTTTGAAATGTTTTGTGAGCTTCGAAATAGTACATGAATAATTGAAGGAATCTGTGCGTCTTTTTATATTCAATTGATATTATTTTAAATATTTCATGTAGAACTTGCAGCAGATTTTTTGTGGAAAATATTGGATTTTCTCTGATAAGCCTTTTGGCATTAATCTTCAAATTATTTCAGATTAAATTTAAAAAAGTTGTTTTGGAGACGATTGAGTTAGTTTGAAGCTATTTTTTTCTGGCGATATTTCTTGAATAATTTCCTGGAGAACTTCTCAGGTATTTTTTTTTATAGAATATATGAAACGATTTATAAATATTTTTTCCCATTCAAATTTTCTTTGGCGATTTTCTGCTCGATAGCTTCTATTTTTTTTGTGGTGGACTTTCTAAAAAAAACTTTTTAATCGTGCTCGGCAGTTTTTTTTTTGAGAAATATTCCAGGAAAAATTGCATTTGATTGTATTTGTCAACTTGCATGAATTTTGTATAGTTATCTTGAACAAAAAAACTCGAATCATTATAAGGGAAATCCTAAAACAATAAACTTTTTGTGATATGCTGACGTGTTTTTTCAGTATTTCTGGCGGAACTAACGGAGATTTTTTGCGAATTCAAAAAAAACCTTGGATTTATTTCTGAAACCATACAAACTTCCAAAATAATACTACTTCTTATTTTATTGAGTAGTATGTATGGGAATTGTGCACAATTCTACTGACATGTTTAAATTTTGAAGCAGTTACCAAGAGATATTCTAAAAAAATTGTTTTCCTTCACGTGCAGTTTACTTTTGTAGCTGCGTGGTGTGCGCTGTCACCGATAAAAATGAAAATTGAACATTTTTAGCAAAAAGTTGAAAGTTCTGACGGCAGTTTTCTGAAATTTACACTAGCAATTTTATGGGCGATTTTGTAGGGAATACCTTCAGAAATTTCGATGATGAACGCCTAGTTATACATGTATTCAACGAAACGCTACTCACTTAAATTTGTCAATATGTATAATTGAACATGGTGAGCTTATAACAGCAAAAGATACTTTAGGGCATTTCAGTGACAGACCCAAAAATAGTGACCAAGAAAGACAGCATTTTTTATGGGTAAAATATATTTTGTAAAATATATTAAGAAAAGCAATACTAAGTACTTAGATGGCTGTTGCAATAGCCACCTTGAATTCTATTTGAGCTTGAGCTTGATTGACCGTCCGTAAATGCTACTCCTGTTTTGCCTGACCAGCTACACTTACACAATAAACCAATGAAATGGTTGCTTGGCACTAATAGGCAACTTCTGTATGTGCGTTGGGGTGATCTTCTATTTCTTAGCAAGGATGGCACCTGCTACGTCAAATTGAAGCACAATGTTGGGAAGGAGAAGGAAGTGATTCATGCTGGGATTTCGAAATGGTTTTGGGTTATGTGTCAAATGGTATGTTTGTGTCCATCACTTTGATCTGTGATGTCTGAATCTGACCGAGTACAAAAAGAATGATGTTCGTCAAAAATTGCTGAATTTGAACGAAGAAGTGATCAAAATGGTATCAATGTTGTTCATTTTTTTTTTAACATTTATTAACATATTTCAGACAAGTTTTATAAAACTAATACTTCACAATTGCATTCGGATTACTAAATTCAACTAGGATCGACATAAATCCAACGTCAAAAAAGCTTACGCCTAGAATTTTTCCACGCAGAAATCCATCAACTATTGAGTGTTATGATCTTTCTGACATAACAAACCTTCACAGAGTCGATTGTTCGCACCTGGCCCTACAACAGTGTGCCCACACAAGACGCTCGAGGTCGAATACGCACATGTGTTGCTCAGTTGGACGTTATTTTTTAGTTCGAATTCACTCAGTATTAAAATAAACAGCATATTCCTGCGGACACATTTACGCATACCAATGAACTATTAGAAATCGATTTTAAATTAGTTTGACATCCAATCCATAGCGATCAACCACAGTTAGGCCGACCAAAAAACCTTACAGTTGTTGTGTTTACGCAAACGTCACTCATCAACACATGTTGACTCACAGAACACGCGTCGATGTTTTTTTTTGACATTTTGTTTTCCTCCCGAAAAGCAGCAGAAATCTGACGGATGATGGGACCTGATGGATGTTGTTGCTGCAACACCACGCCAAAGCCGAAACCCGTCGAACCGAATGTGGCGGCTGAAATTTGATGACGGCAATTTTAAAATTTATCTCCCTGGCCTTCCTCACGTTGCGTTGCACCAAAACCATACCATACACGTGAACTACGTGAAAGGCGCAAAGTGCACAGACGCACTTTTTCTTGATTTAACCGCACTCTCCGAGGAGGAAAAAAAACAGCCAACCATTTAGCGGTTAATAGTTCACGCTCATAATTCTTCCCGGCTGCAGTCGCCAGTCCTACACTGGAAATAACAGTCAGGGTAATTTTACTGGATACACATTTTAAAGTCTTGACGGAAATGGGATTCGATTCCAAACCTTCTGGACTGTCAGTGGACCATCACACCAGGTCCACTTTACAACTTAGAACGTTCAACGCATTTGCAAACAGGAAAACATTAATTTATCCTCCTTTTTTTGGTTACATTGCATAATCGTTTTCCAGTATTTCCAATTGAAGAACAACGAATCAGATAAGTCAATATCAAAAGTACAGCATGGGACAAGAGAATTTGAATAGGGGCACAATTTATGAACAGCCCCATAGATAAATTTCATACATAATTCTAATAAATTTCTGAGTGGCAACTTGTCTCAGTGTAGTGCTGATGCGGAACCAAAATTTCATGCCCGAAAAACGACTATCTAATTGACTCTATAAATAGAGCAGATTTTTTTTTTCGACTCATTCTCGAGTTATAGGGCCCATTTGGTTCCATTATTTATGTGAACCTTGTTTGTTTTGATTGTTGTCAGTTGGGTTCCCACAAAAATGAGAAAAAAAACCTCACACATTCCCTCAATGAAAAAAGGAACTTGTCTGCAGTTCGAAGTTTGAATGCACTTCACTCCACGGGGCCGACGGTTGACTCTCGAGAGTGGCAGCCTTCCATTACCGCCCGGCATTTTTTTTTCGTCGACTGTTCCTTTAATTTGCTTCTCCAGCAGCAGTCAGTCGGCCAGCCAGCCATCGCATCGTCGGTTGACAACTCTTGTTGGGGTACCCCTAAAACACCCATCTTTGGTGGGTCTCTCAGTGGTGTGTCGCTTCTTGAGGTAATAAACGGGTGACCTCGCTGCCATCTCTCGGTGTGGTGGCACGTTTCAAATGCAAAAGATGCCGACACAATTTATGAAGTCGTCAGCAACCGGTGAGTGACACTCGCGCGACAAGGTGACAGATGAGTTTTTTTTTTTTCGGGGGAGATGCAAATGGTCGGAACACCTGCTGTGGAGTGAAACTTTTGGACATATAGACTCAACACTCAACAGTAAAATAAAAATGTTTTATTTTACCTATACATTATTTTCAACGTGAAATTAACTCCTATATAGTAATTGCTACTTTAAGGAAACCAAAAAAATAGTTTAACAAGAGTTTATATTCTTATATTTTTTTAGAAATAATCCAGTGCGTTTTTAGAAAATTCGTCTCTTACAGCAATATTTGTATGAATTTTGCAGCGATTATCGAGATCAGGAATGGAAAATATCCTAAAAATGTCAATTGCTTATTTGGCAATTTCACTCCAATTTTTTAAGAAATGTTTACCGACGATGTCATTATTTTACCAGCACTAACCAGCATTTTTGAAGGTATGTGTTCACGGACAAAAATTTGCATTGGGAATGATAGGACTGAAAAATGTCACGACATTTTTTCCATCCCATTTCCGTGACATTTTACAATCCTGATCGTGATGCTCATGATGAAATTGCAATTTTATTGGGAATGTGTGTTGTAATTTTTCACGTAGGATCCAAAAAATACTTTTTGGTAAAGAAATTCCCAAAAAATGTTCCGTAGAAGAGCATTTCCACTTAAACGAGTCGCGTAGACGAGACTATTTTCAATCCAAATGAAATTTATAAGCATTTATCCGAAAATGTTTTTCATATTATTTGTTTTGCAATATTCTTGTTTTGAAATGAACGGAATAATTATCTTCTCCAAAAAAAATGTTAACTCTAAAACGGTTTGTGGCATTGAAATGGTGTCGTCGAAGAAGTTTGAGGATATTTGAGGGGTTTTAGAAAAAATATAAATACAGTGGAAGTAATAATCTTCGTGGATCTATGTTAGATGTCATGTAATTTCAATTTCCAGCCACAAAGTTTTGCAAATAACCCAGGATGGTCAAATGCTGCAAACTATTTTGTTCTTGAATTTCAATCAAAATCAACCCATTTTTCAAAAGGAACCCATTTTTTGGATTTTTTTATAACAAAAATATATTTTACGTTGAGCGGATCTGGTGCGATGGTTAGAACACTTGACTATCACAAGTGCAAAATGTGAGTTCTTCCTTCGGAAGGGAAGTAAAGCGAGATGAACTAACCTAACCGTTTTCGAGTTATAATTTTTTAAAGTATGGTTTTAAGGTTTTTTTTTAATCTCTTTTTCAAATGTTAGGTGAGAAAAAATGCTCATGCGTTTATGCAAAAGTAAATCATTCACGAAATCCAACACATCTCAATCGATGAATTTCGAGTCAAAAATGACATTCTTTTCGTGTTTTAAGCGCTGTTTGCAGTTCAGAAGGAATTTTTTGGCCTATCTTGATGCATGGGAAATTACTTGCCTGAATCGCCTAAGAAACCGTTTTTCTTCGATCACAGTACGCAGTTGCGAAGAAATGACAGTTCAAATGGCAGTCACCGTGAAATTTTTCTGCCAGGAATCGGTCAAGAAGTTTCTTGAGCGATTCCTTTCGAACACCAAACTAGGCTTTAGGCTGAAAATGCTCAGAACAAGAAACCGCTCTAGTAATAATACTTGGGATTTTTTTTTTTTTTGACGTACTATTAGTAAAATGTGAAAGTGTATAAGAAAACAAACCACGATTTAATATTTTAATGAAGGTGAAAAAATAAAAGGAAAGTATTCAAAATAATTCCTTAAAAATAGCAGAGTTTTCCGTCAGGGCTAATCTAAATATATTAGTGAATATAATAGGGGATTTCACTAAACAGCGTAAACCGCTGATTAAATATTAACCTAATTAAACGTTGCTATCACCAAGGCCATCCTTGATTCGCAATTTCACGAAATATCTAAATATATAAAAATGGAATGGTGTTTGTATGTTACGAATAGGCTCGGGAACGGGCCAACGGATCTTCACCATTCTTTCAGTATTTCATTCGTACAGGACTCCGACGTGTTCGTCCGAAAAAATAATTGGAAAAATCGACCGGGAACGCGGAGAAAACGAGAAAGTTTGAAATTACATTTTGCGGGGCATTTTTCTACAGAGTTGCATGTCAAAAAACACAGTAGGCAGGCAGAACGACGTTTTCCGGGACAGCTAGTTTCAAATAATCAGATAATCATGGCTTGCGTGGATGTTTTCGCTGTAAAAGAAGTCTCCTTATTATTTAAATTAATAAACAAGTGGAAGTTCAAGTGGATTTTTTTGGACACCAGTTAAACGCCCTATAATAAATAAAAGAAAATCCCATAAATAATTTGAAAATTACTATTGAATGGGTAGGAAGTAATATTTAACAACAAAAGTTTCATAGAAGCCCAAATAAACCAGAATTTTCTAAAAACAATCGATTTTAATAATAACAAGCGTCGAAACACACAATAATTAAATCAACAACTGCCATATTTTACCCATTATTAAAGTTTTAATTTATCATAAATAAACTTCTTTTTTTTATTTTCAAATGCTTTAAATTGTTCTTTTTTATTTATTTTTGATCTTTGGTTGTTCAATAGTGCTTCCATTCCTTATTTTGTATTGGATTTTTTTTTCTTGAGAAAAAATCACTTATTTTTATCGTTTTTATTTTAGCAGATATTTGAGAATTGAAAAAAAAGAAGCTTTAATTTGTCTAATGCTATGTACTGGATTTGTTTGAGTTCCGCTTATAACTAAGTTTTTGTTTGATTTTACTTTTTGTTGTTTTCTAATAATTCTTTGTATTAAAAAAACTCTTCATTTCTGTAGGAGATTCTGAAATTTCTTGAAAATAAATTGATAGGATTCCGACATTGTTCCGGCGACAAGGCTCAAATTGTGTATTTTGAAGAAATTTCGAGTTGTTGGAAAATTTATTCAACAAACTTTGACACTGTGGAAGGGGGTTAACCCCAAACACCGTCTCCCTGGCTACGCCACTGCCATCAACTCATTAACTACAACGCGCTTCCTTTTTCTTTTAGTGCTGCTGTGAATAGTTAGAGGGAGCCCCTGATTCATAAGAAGGCAAAGCGAAAAATGCCAGCCGGCGTTTTGCCTCAACCTCAACCCAAACGGCATTTTGACCCCAACAATTTTACAGTGCAGAAAAAAAGTATGTAAAACAGTTTTAAATGGTTCATTTGATTTATTAATTTTCGTTTCTAGCAGGCCAAAAGTTTGCGTCTCAAAGCATTTATTACATGAATCGTTAAATTAGATGATAATCGACCTATGTATCCTTGAATTGCATAAAAAAAATGTTCCATTTTTTTTAAGGTGAAGATATGACGAAGCCACAGCTCAAATTTTCAAGAGCACAAATCTGAAGAACCGAACGTCGGATTGCGCTGAAAAGTTGATCGATTGGTTACTCGCTGGTGGTGTCCAATCGATCAACTTTTCAGCGCAATACGACATTTGGCTTTTCAGATTTGTGCTCTTGAAAATTTGAGCTGTGGCTTCGTCATATATTCACCTTAAATGTTGATCCAAATATTACTTTTTGTCATCCAAAACCGATTTAAACATGTTCAGGACGGCGATTCGTTTTTAATCGCGATGCGTAAATAAGCATAAAGAATTTTGTTTTTTAATTTTTTTTGATAGTTTTTTTGGAACGAAAATATTTAGACATTATGTGCTAATTGTAAAGAAAATTCAAAAAGTGAACTGTCTTTGTTTATATTGATTTGGTAGCTATATTATCGCTCAATTAAAAATTAGAAATTAGCAATAAACTTGAACAAAATTACCTAACACTTTGTATGGGTGAAGCAAAAAAAAAATTCGCGCTGTATACGTCTAGCGGTGTTTTTGGTAGTGTTGTACTTTTTACAACGGCGCGTGTCCTGAAGGGTTAAGAAACATTTTTAATTTTTTTTTACGAAAAAATCATTTTCTGTGTAATAATTGGGAGAGATATTTTAGAGTGTATTCAATTCCACCATACTCTTTCATCAAACATCTGAAACATTACTAAGTTTATGTTTTAGATCAGGGGTTCCCAACCTTTTTCAAGTTGCGACCCCCTTTAAGTATTGTCAAAACATCTGGGGCTCAATAAAAAAATTTAGAAAAAAATGCATTAAATGAACGAAACCGATTTTTTTAGTACAGTGACGTAGCCAGAAATCTACTGTGGGAAGGATTCTCGACGATCAATGATACGTTTTTTTTATTCGAAAATCATATTTCGTAAACATTGATGTTATGCACATTAAATTTAAGTTCTAACTGAAAAATAGCGGCATTTTATACTGAAAATTTGTTCCTCAAATTGTGGCTTTTGAGGGTGGCGGTGTACGAGATTTAAAATTGGTATAATTTCCAATCGCGGCCCCCATGGACTGGCTTCACGGCTCCCTAGGGGGCCGCGGACCACTGGTTGGGAACCCGTGATTTAGATGGTTTAAAAAAGGTTAATACGGCTCAAAATACATATAATTTTTTTAACATAGGTATGTAATATGCATAACAGTCTTAAATATCAGTATAAAAACTATGAAACTATAACCCTCATTAAGGTGGAATTGAGTATTCGTGGGCTGGTAGTTGAAACAGACCAAAATCGCATATTTGGCCCTATCAATTAGGGTAATGCTCAAACTTGTGCTGGAGCTAATCTGTCCCCAGATTCTGATTCCTTGCCTAAGACTTAACGGCTGCTAATTTTTGAACTGTTTTTTCACGCGTCAATTCGTTAACCCAGTTCAAAATTTTAGAAACCGCGTTAAAAAAGTCTCACCATTTCTCGAAAAAACATGCATTATTTTTGCATGTTTTTTCGAGAAATAGTGAGATTTTTTTTACGCGGTGGGAAAAAAATTGTAAATTGTTATCATTACATCTTAATATTTACACAGTGCAACTCAATTATCGATCCAATATCCTTGTATATATTGAAATTTGCCTGACACCAAGGAAACCATATTTTCTTAACTCACTGTATCCTTATTGAAAATTAAAAAAAAAATACATGTGAAACGCCTTGATCCAATTTTTTATCATCTGCTTCTTAAAAATGAATGTCATTATCACGTTGAAGATGCATCGAGTAGGGAAAAAAACTGAAATTATAGAGCAAACAATGACCAAATTGTGCATCACTTCATTATCATCTCTGTTATTGCGGGCCCGTAATTAATTGAGCAATGCATTTGGCAGTACATATAGTTTTTTCACACTGACTGAATGTACCGTGAATGGTTTTACCGACGGCATTCTGCTGCAGTTTTTCATCCCATCGAAATGCAAATTCATTTCGATGGCGCTAGTTTGATTAGGCTTCTTGGTGATTTGAAGTTTTTTTGGAGGTAATTGTTTGGGTGATTGGATGACCAGTGAACTTGCGATTACTCTAATTAGTAATGAGTAATTAGTTTGTTTGAATCTTGATTAAAAGTGCATCACGCAATTCAAAGCAAAATCTCTCTTTTCTCCATCTGGGCCTTATTTTATAAGTTTCAAGAAAGACGTATTATTACAATTAGGACAAATAACATTTTTACAAAATTTGTGCTCCATCACTGGCATTACATCGCAACTGAGGCAGATTCTAATTCTCAGTTTTGACTGCTAAGTGAAGGCATTGTTTGCCGAACGATTTTCTCCAAGGCCTCAATTTTGACTTAAGAAAATTTGATTTCGTGACACTTTATGTTCACGGCAGTAATTAAGCTGCCAATTACTAAGGGGCAGTCCATTATTTACGTGAGGGTTCATTGGCGGGGGAGGGGGGTTTGTAGAGGGATAGGGGTTTGAGGAAATTTACGCGCCATACAAAAATATTTGAGCTCTCATACAAAAAATCTTACAAGGGGGGAGGGGGTGCTAAAAATTCGTGAAAATTCCCTTACGTAGTAAATGGACAGCCCCTAAGAATATATTGAACAAATCGAAAATTGATGTCATTCTGCGTGGTTTGGCTTTGAACATCACTAGAAAGATAACTTTTGAAAATTTTCATACTAAATGGTCTAGCTTGGAGGCATGTATCACAACTTCAAAAAACCGATTTACATCCAAAAAAAAAAAACTCGAAATAAAAACTCTAGAACATTAAAGAAAGCTCTATAACAATTTACAAGAAATTTAAATTATGCTAGTTTAAGATAAAATGCAACATTCTGAAAATTAAATTATTTCGAAATCGAAAATTTAGGATAGACATGATATATTTACAAAACCGCGAAATAAAATCAAATCTCTAACTGATTATCAATAAAATTCCCAAAATGGCTGTACTAAAATATTAACTATTATTTTCTCATAAAAATCCATAATTGACATTGAAGGAATTAAAGAAATACTAAACATAAAACATTATACCAACCAATAAAAAAAAAAAATCATAATTAAATCCATATTTACTCTAAATTATTGATTGAGAGCTAAAATAAAGCGTGAACATTTCATTTAAAACAGCAGTTGCAAAATAAAAAAAAGAATGACATCAAAATAGGTTGGGCATAAAAAACAAAAATTCAAATTTGAGAAAAAAATATTTAAAAAAAGAGATCTGTCTGCCATTCAAAAAACTGGGGTTTCAAACGAAGTTGGGATCAGAGATGGGATCATTAATTTGCAAAGAGTTACCAAAAACAACTTAAAGGTAGACATTTAAAAACATACCAACACTTTTTATTAGCCCTGTTAACCCTCGAGTGATCGCACTGTTGTATTTCGTACAACACGTTGAAAAATCTCGCATTTTGTACTTAGCATAAGCGTGGTGCTGACAGTGGTTGTCAACCGTCACGGAAGGTTAAAAGTCCATGTTGTTGATGAACCGCACTGAGTTCTGTTGCTTTTCTTTTTGTTGTGAGTTTGAAAATTTATTCTGAAAAATTCACAATTTTCAATTGTTCCGTCCATTTATACCCAGAAGACACTGACTTCTTGTCGAAACGTTGGGTAGTTAATAAGCATTGTTTCTTTATTAAAAGGCTGCGTAGCCGTTTCTAAGAGAAAGTTGAAACTTTACAGTCGAATCTCCTGGACCAATAGTTATTTTTATTAAATTTTGATCTTTTTTTCGTTATTGAAAATTAATTTCAACATGTTTTGGAAGGTGATTATTTTTATTCCCATATAATAAAAATTTTGGTTTTTCGATTTTTAAATTTTTTTTATAACTTTTATCTTTGAACATCCCTATATTTTTATATTTTTTCTGGAAACCTATTTGGAGTAACGATTTTTTTAGGTAAAAACATTGAGATTTTGGATTATCATATTATATTATTATTTTTTTATTTTAAATTTTATTCATGACAAATTTTATTTTCAGTGTTATTTTATTATGATAGAATGATCATAATAAAGATGATCAGGAAGAGAGATGATATTAGAGAGATGATTAGGAAAAAATAAAAATAGGGTCTTGTACTATTTCGGCAGGTGTACCTATTTTGGGCACTTGCCGCTATAACTAAGTCAATTTCAAACCGATTGATTTGAAATTTTGTATAGAGTTAGGCACGTACAGTATCTGACTCTGTACGAAAATTCAAATCAATCGGTTTTAAATTGACTTAGTTATAGCGGCAAGTGCCCAAGATAGATACACCTGCCCAAATGGTACAAGACCTATGTTGAATGTTGCGAAAGTGAATACACTTTACGGCACCAAACATATGTTAAGGTATTCACAACAGTTTAAATCTATATATATAAAAATGCAGTGGCATACGTGGGACCGCGCATAACTTGCGAACGGATGGTCCGATTTGGGTGGTCTAAGTTTTGTTCTGTTAGTTTTCACCCAAGGAAGGTTTATGAGGCAAAAAACATAGACATATTGAGATTTTTTGAAAATCGATCTTCCATACATTTTGTGACCGGGGACTTGGTCTTGGATAGAAATTTGAAACGTCAAAAAACGCAGTAGGCAAGACAAAGTTTGCCGGGTTCAGCTAGTATCAGATAAAAATGTAAAAGTTTTGGTAGCCCAGCAAATCAAAAAAATGCATAAACCTCTTTGGCCGTATTAAAAGTGTATCGGAAATTAAATTTAAATGTTCAAAATGCTCTATCTCAAAGCATGTTTGGTCTATTTATTCCGGATCTTCTATCACATCATATTTTTTTCTATGTCGTGAACATATTGGGAAAGAATATATTTGTGCAAAAATAAGGAAAAAAATGAATGTTTCTCACAGTTTTCGCAATTTAAAATTTTCAGGAGATATGCTTGTTTGTTTAGTGTTTGAGATAAAAGTTCAAGTTAAGGTGAACCATCAAGAAATCCCATTGCAATTTTGCATACAAACTTTAGAGGCACACATCTGACGAACGAAGCATCGAATCAAACTGTACTTGTTTATCCTGGCTTTGCTCACTTGCAAAAAGAGGCAGCTTTTCCATATTGAGAGCAATTGTTTACAAATTTTCAAGATTGATGCTCTCAAAAACGTGAGTAGGGAACCGTGCCGGCCATTTTGGCAGCCTTATTTGTATTCTCTGATTTTTCTCCTTAAATGATTATTTTTAAAAAATCAGAACTGTATTTTTTTTTCTCAATGATTTATATAGTATCTCAAAAAATAATGTTATGTTTATTTCAAATAGATTATTTTGGGCCCTTCACAAACAAAGATTTTTTAAAGATTTACTGAATATATAACCAAAATCTGTAGAATTATTCGCATGTCTAGTTTACTTTGCACGATAAGCAATCATTTACTTAAAGAAAATATTATCATATCTCGACCAGGAAAATATATCAAGTTTATAACACATTGTGTTATGATGTTATCAATTTGTATATAGGGCACTGCATTGTTTTGATTTTGTATGGGATTTTGACGTTTCTTGGCCTTGTTGTTTACAAAATTTCTGTAAGAGTGAAAGAGAAGGCGCGAATTTCATGCAGTGCCCTATAACCTAACTATGTAGCTATCCCGGCAAACGTCGTTCTGTCTGCCTACTGTGTTTTTGACATGTAGCTCTGTAGAAAAATGCCCCGAAAATGGAATTTCAAACTTTCTCGTTTTCAGTGCGTTCCCGGTCAATTTTCACAATTATTTTTTCGTACGAACACGTCGGAGCCCTGCATCAATGGAAAACTGAAAGAATGCTATAGATCCGCTGGCCCGTTCCCGAGCCTATTCGTGACATACAAACACCATTCCATTTTTATTTATAACCTAATGTGTTATAAAGTAGATGCAGGACGATGTTAAAATAACTAAAATTGTGACAAAAAGTACACCGGTCTAATAAAAATTATATCCTATTTTGTTATAATGAGATTAACATTATAACACAATATGATTTAGCTTCAGAAAAACTCGTTTCTATCATATTTTGATACAATTGTTTGAAATGATGTTCTGAAGTCAAAGAATCAAAACTATTTTTTTCACAATGAGTTACAATTTGCAATATATAATTTGATACAATTGTGTTATAATATTTTTAAGTACCAAAGATGTAAAACATGATTCTATCACAATGATTTATAAATATCATGGTTTGTTATAATTATGCTATATTTTTGTTAGAATATTCTAGTCGGGATACGATTTAAAAATGCTGGAGAAAACTTTCAGATGTAAACAAACACTTTGATCATTCTAGCGCATCAAATTCGCAAAGTTCTTCTTATTATCTATTGTTAATCAAGCGTTCAGATTCTGATCCAGCATATTCAAGTAGCAGTTTCTGTCAAAATGGTTTAAACACAGGATGTCCAAAATACATACTATTCATCTATTTTTTTTAGCTAGATATGACCTTGAGAGTATTTTGTATTGGCGAATAGTGAAGGATATAGTGATTATATCAACATGATCATTATGTGTTACATGTGATTGATCTTGACTTGAATTTAAACTTATCTCCTTAAGAAGTCCAAAATTCGACCATTACCCTACCTCGCCCTAGGACGGGGTTGGCTATTAGAGGATTTAAGATATGCATTTTTTTTTTTCAACTATTTTGACAATGCAAAGTAACGAACCTGGGAATTTCTGGTAAACAAACGCACCTATAGCGCAAAAACTTTACTTATAATTATTATTAATAGCTTTATTAGGGAGATTTTTAGCCCGAGGCTGGTTCATCTCCAACTTTAACTATATTTTATGAAGGTAATTGCCAAAAGCCTTGAATATGTTTTATCATAACATTTTTCACACAACAGGAACATTTGAGGCTTTCCACGAAGCAGCACGAAAAAAATCCACTTTTTTAAATTTGCATTTTTGATTTGCATATAATTTTGCACAGCTGTTCTAATCAATATAAATAACCATTTTTTTCATATTAAAACTTTTTATGGAGTCTCGACTAACTTTCAAATAGGGCCTATGAAAAAATGGAACACATGCGAATGAAAAATCATATCTCTGAAACTGCTTGTTTGATCGGAAAATTGTCTTCGGAAAAGTTGTAGATTAATAAATGGTGGCTCTCAGAAAAATACACATTGAAAAATTTATTTAGTTTTTCTTCCGAAAAAACTGAATTTTGTTACTAAAAATTAAATATCTCAAAAAGCTATTTTTTACCTTCGTGACATTTTGTGAGAATAAAGTTCATTCTGTTAGCTACCATATGTTGAAATTTTATAATGGTAAAAAAATGTACAAAAAAGTTATGGCACTTTGAACATTTTCGGTTGTGTGTTTTTTAGAGTGTATGAAGAATTCACGCAAACTCGCCGTAGGGGTTTGGCAAAACTGTCTCAGAACCCGATGGAATTTCTTAGGTTTAAAGACTATGTATTTTAAAGCAAGATTGCATACGTTGTTATTTTTTATTTATCTAGACTAATATTTGAAAAGGGCTAAAGTATTTGACCGTTTTTTACTCAATATAACTTAAAAACAACATTACCTACAAAAAAGTTATGTATGGGTGACTTTTAGATAATCATGTGAACTTTTATAACATTGAAAAATGTCAATAAGCTTTAAAAGTCAAAAAAAATGCAAATAAGAAAAATTATTTCAATTTGCAAAATATGACATTTTTTTTATTATTGAAAATTTTGACATATATCGCAAGATGGGCACTTTTGAAGAAAAGCATTTTTGAGGTACCGTGATTTCGGGTGAAATTGATCAGTGGGGTGAAATTGATCGACGTCATTTTCATTTGTTAAAAGTATTGCTTTAAACTTAAAACAATTTGTATAAAATGACCATCATCTGGCTAAAGGATTATTGAATGATGAGTTACATGTTTTACAGTCAATTAGTCACATATTTCTGTAATAAATTAAATATTTTCCGTAATTGCGTGTTCGGCACCCTTTCAAACTTTTGTTACCGTGGCTGTATCGCACATGTAATGAATATTCGAATGGATGCTTTTAGCTGCCAAGTATTTGCAAAACACGATTTCATCATCAAAAATTTTATAAATATTAGAATTTATACATACAATTGCACTTTTCCGGAAGTAATCATTCTTTCAGTATGAAAAGTGCATACTTAAGGTGAAGATATGACGAAGCCATACCGCGAATTTTCAAGAGCACAAATCTGAGGAACCGAAAGTCGGCGCTGAAAAGTTAATCGATTGGTCACCGCCTGCGGATAACCAATCGATCAACTTTTCAACGCAAACCGACGTTCGGTTCTTCAGATTTGTGGTCTTGAAAATTCGGAGTGTGGCTTCGTCATAACTTCACCTTAAAGGCGTTCTCATAAAATTTACTAAATTTAAAACTTGAATAATTAAAAATGGAGAAAACTCGTAAAAGTTTTGCGTAGCATTTCGCATACTGGGGTGGTTAATTCAGGTGGAAAATATATTTTTGGCACATGCAAAGGTATTTCATTTACTGATCAATTTCATCCCGAAAGCAAAATTATTGATTTTTTATTTTAAATGATATTTACCTATTGCAATAAAATGATTTGTAGTAAAAGTTTCAAACTCGTTGACTGATGAGAATCGTGGTCGTACTTGTTTTATTGCTTTGAGTTTGACTTTCTTTGGGTGATCGACTGTACGTTGGATGATATCTTTAATTGGCATTTCAGTCTAATTTGGTCAATCAAAAACAACTATATGTTTTCTTAACTTGACGTTTCGGTCCTTATTGGACCTTTTTCAAGGATTCTGTAATGTTCGAGTTTGACCATATCGCTGCATTCGAAATCACGGTAGCATAAGTGGAAAATTTTTGACAGCTCCTCCCCTCTTAACGTATATTCTCCCATACCTAATAGAAGGCTCCTAGCAATATCATAAACTTCCCCTAAAATGTTACATCTTTAATGGACGGTTCCTAACAACAAATACTTCATGTCATCATTTTACATGTTTCTCTTCGGTAGAAAAAAAAATAATGTTTTTATCCAGGGCGTTTTTTACAGATATTTTCATATGTTAAATTAAACATAGCTCCATATGTTTGATTCTCAAGTCTATCTAATGCAAAGTATTTATTTTATTCTCCTATGAATCAGGAAACTTTTAAGTTGAAATTTGACTTCTGGTTGATATTCTGAATTTCTGTGTAACAGATCTGGTGTTCTGGTTCAAAAGAGAATCCTAAATTATATTCTTTGTATTGGATAGATTTATAATTGAAACAAATAAAGCTATGTTCAATATTAATATGTGAAAATCCACGTATAAAAATACCCAAAAATTGGTTTGACTCAAAAAAAAAAAAAAACATTTTGTGTAGGGTTAGATTCAGATAATAGCAATTTAATTACTTTGATCCATTTTGAATTCTATTTTTAACGGTTGGTGTGGGGTTTGGTTCTGCGAAATAGGATTAATTTAATTTCGCAAATGGGCATGTAGTCCAAATTGACTTCAATTTATTTTTTAACTTTTTTTAGCGTGATCGTTTTTTCAATATTTTTTTTGCAGGTCATGTTATTTTTAAGTTATATTGGTATAAAAAATGGTCAAAAACTTAAGCCCTTTTCAAATATTAGTGTAAATAAATAAAAAAAACAACAAAGTATGCAACGTTGCTTTAAAGTACCGTCGTGCGGGGCTACTTTTGAAATACGGGGCTACTTTGTACACTTTTGAATATGGATTTTTTGAATTTGAAATATCGTTCAAATCTGTTTGATGTCTTTGGGACTATTATGACGCAATATTTTCCCCTTCATTTGGTTGAAGTTGTTTTTCAAACAAACTGTTTATTGCTTGTCAGGAGGCAAAAAAACATCGAATGAATCATAAAAATATACATAACGTATCAGAACATTTGCTCTGTAAGCATTGTTTCTGCAGTTCATAAATTTCAAAGGGTTGCTCAATTCGTGCAAGAAGTATCGACGTAGCATATACAATCGAATATTTGCATGGATACACAATATAAATGACCGTTTCACCTAAATAATGGAATGATGGCCCCCAGACAGCCTTTTAGTCTATATTAAAATATCACGCTGCTCATAAAACCAAAGGTAGCACAGAACCACCTAAAAACGCATATCTTTATTGAAATAATGTATGATATAGTATACAACAGTATTGGTACAAAGTAATATTCTAAATAAATCCGGAATTTTAACTGCAGTTTTATTTTAATTATGAATGTCCAAAGTAGCCCCCCTCTGGTTCTATATGATATGTCTCCGATTGATGTATGGACAACTTTTTTGTTTATGGATGGATTTAGTTCAAATTTTGCATGCATCCTACATACATACTCACAATTATTATGTGTAAAAATTGTGGAAATACATTCACTACTCTGGGAGTTATAATGTCATAAAGTTGAAAAACCATTAAAAAGTGTATAAAGAAGCCCCGCATGACGGTACATAGTCTTCATACCTACACAATTCCATTGAAATCTGAGAGGGTGCTGCCTACCCCAAAGTCTAGTTTGCGGGAAATTCGTCATGCACTCTAAAAAAAAAACTGCCAAAGCTATGATTAGAACTCTATTCATGATTCACAATTTCAACATCTATGGCTAGTGTACGGCCAATATATTGCATGTCAGCCCTTCAACAGCACTATATCATTACGTAAGTGTGGTTACTTGGATACAAACAACAATATTTTATCACTTTAAGGATATTTGCCTTGAACATCACTTCCCAAAAATACTGTGGTAGAAACTTACTTGGAAGAATGCTGGGCGCATGGCACGTCCCGCCGCCGTTGTTGTCCAGCGGGTCGAGGTGGTGGTTCATCACCAGCGACGGCTGCACCAGACCTCCCCGGTGGTTCTGCAGGGGGTTCAACTGGTGAGCCAATGGGCCACCGATCTCTGCCATTACCATATAGGATGATTTTTGGGAGTGGGTGGATTGAAGGTATTGCTGGGAAACTTCTTGTTTTCCTGTTTCACTTGACGGTGGTGTAGCACTTTTATCTTTTCTTTCACACAGAGAATCTTCCAGGAAGAATTTGAGTTTCACCGCACTTATCACTGGGAACTGCAAATGCACTTCCGTCGCATATCCGTCACACACTTTTCTTCACACTTGATGGAACTTCCAGCGCAAGTATAACTTTTATTAGATGTATCCAAGCGTTTCGAGTGACTTTGGGTTATTTCTTTAAGCTCTGTTGTTTGTTTTGGCGAAGATGGAGTTGTTAGTAAAACAATTTGTATTTATTGAGTGTTTTAAATAGTTTGTATTTGTCATTAACAAACGTTGGCCTTCGCAAGGTCAACACTCGGCGACAAGTCAATCAATTAGTTTTACGATCACTATCCACGGACTAGTTAAGGCACACGCACTTGTTGATGAGGGTTTGCAACTGGTTGGAACTGATTGGGATCAGTTTGATTTTTATTTTATTGCCTCTGAAATTGATTAACTATTTGTTGAACTATTTCCGCTTTGAATCACGCGCGCGATGGCGGCCCACGTTTGATGAGGCCGTTGGGTGTGATTTACGATGGTCGAACTTGAAGATCACTGAATTTTTAATTGCTGGCCGTATAATTCATCGATTTTTCTCGGGGAAGGAGATCCATAAACACAGATTTTCTTTCTCGGGTAGCTGCTGCTTTCCACCCCTATTTGGGGCCTAGCGGCGGTTGTGTGCGGGCTTTGATCCGCTATCTCACTCGTCTCAAGTTGAATCACTTCTCCCTCATTCCTAAGTCATCAATCGATTAATAAATAATAAACAGGAGTGGCATTGACCAATTCGGGGTTTTCTTTCTCTAAGCAACAGCTGTACAACGTTCCGTGACGATTAAGCCAAGGTCAACAATGAGACCCCATTGTAGCAAATCTGCATTCACAATTGCTGTCGCAAAACACGCGCAAGGATAAGACGCGATCCACGTGCACCTTTAAGAAATCGATCTCGCAAAAGACGCCCCGCACGCAAAAATCCCAACGGGTGTGGAAAGGACTCACGGCTCTACAACAGCGCAATCCGTCCGTCCGTCCGGCCACACGTACTCGTCGAATCACTCACGACTACACACGGACAGGCGACAATCGGTCAAAGACAGTACACAACATACCCCGCGAATGGTTGGCACTGAACTAAATCAACTCCAGCAACGAGAGGTGTCACAATTTCCAATTCCTACACGAAACATCACCAACACTGCTGCAGTGCATTTTCCAGCACTGGTATGCGTCGCGAGGTGGAAAACATGAAAGACGAAAAGCCGCTACTAGGCACTCACACTATCCCAACCTGTAGGCCACTACCACCACAAATGGCGATGGGGTGGTGAGCGCAGTACACCAACACCTTCATCATTCACGCTCACACAACACTCACTTGAGAAAATCCAAAAACCCGCCGCCACGCAATGAGAAAAAGAGAGAGAACAAAAGAACCGGGGCCTCGCCTTCCTGCGCGCAACGTTCCCGTATTGGTGGATTGGTTGCTAAGGTTGCGACGTTTCACAGCCCGGTCCGGTAGGTTGGGGGTGGAGGCTTCGCTCGTTTGTTGGTAGGTTTTGTGCTGTGCTCATACGTTCGTTCAAGCCGCTACGGAGCCGACGACATCGAAAAGCAGCGCGTTTCCAAGTCTTGAGCGAACCTTTCCGACGCGGAACAAAATGGTTGGCGAGCTGAATCAATGGTTTTGTACCATGTGTGTGTCGGTCGGCCGGTCGGTCAGGAAAACGTGCGTGATTCTCTAGGCCTCCGTTTGGTGTGTGGAATTTTTGCTGTCTTCTTTACGGATCCGTTCACAGTTCGGAACGGAGCGGAGTCGGAAGCTGGTGAGAAGATTAACTTCTTCATCCCGATACAGTTTTTTTTTTTCTGTTGCTGTCGTGTTCTGGTGGACCGAGCCCCGCAGCCAGACATATGCAGGTGGTGAAGAAGTGCACGCTAACGCCGCTCAGCACTAAAGTGCATAATTTCCAGACTACACCAAAAATGTGTAACCCTTGCACATTCACAAAATCAGCTCCTGTGTCTGCAAAATTGTTAAATTTGCAATATTTTTTGTACAGCAATCTAGCTAGGTTTACTAGTGACCTTGGAGAACAAAAAATATATTGACATTTCGCATCTAGACGAGTGTACGAGCTGGTTTTGAGAATGTGTAACTGTAACACATTTTTGTGTGGTCTGGAAATTATGCACTTATGAGTAGGGTTTACACATTCTAGGTGCTGAGTGGTTTTAGCGTGTGGGTAACGTTGCGGCGATTTGCCGGTTGAATGGCGCAACGGTGGGAACGAGAGGGCGACCGAGCATACTGGAGTTCGATGTGAACGGATTGGCATTTTGTACGGGAAAAAATCCTAATCAATAATTAATTCATTTGTTGCGTTTCCGGGCAAATATTATGCTTTAAGCCGTTTTTGTGCGTTTTTTGCAAAGTGTTTGCTGGCAGCTTTTTTTGCTAATTGAATGCAACGTTATGGCGAATACATGTACGCTGTTTACTACAATAATATCTTATAGACAGGTGAAGTTTATTACCTGTCACAACGAATCAATCAATGAAAAGTAATTGAGTTTCAGATATACCTACTTTATAGGAAATGAGTAGGTGCTTAGTGTAGAGAATAGATGTAAGTAAGTAAATATAATATAAAAAATGGGTAAATTATTCTTTGTGTGTAAAAAAATCAGGATACCCATTAATTGGTATTTTCGGATGAACGTGTATGAAAGGCTGTCAAGTAAACGCGTAGCGTAGTATGCGTGCGCGTCCCGCGATTGAATTGATTCAGTTTTGAAACGGATTTCTGCGTGAACGGTAGTGCGTTTACTTTAATTGCTTCGAATAACTATATTTTCGAAGCAGAATTTACGACAAAACATACTTCAATTTCAATGATATTTTGGTTATTTTGAAGGAATATAAATGGTACTTTTGAAAAATATAACAATGACTTGTTCCTTTACACTTATGCATTAAAAGTTTTACATAAAAGTCAACGGTTTCCGCAAAAACAGGGGTGTCCATTTCGCCCCGGGTGTCCATTATGCCCCTAATCCCCCTACTTACTTGTAATCAACCCAAAGCACCCGTATTGTGTGGCTCAAAAGCCGCCCCCGTAGCGGAAAACTGTTCTGCCGAGGATTCCGACGGAGTTTTTTCGACTGCGGATAAAAGTCTTCCAGCTTTGCTGGATGTTTCAACCCCGTCTCACTTGTCGCACCAGCGTGCCGGTAAATGACACGATCGTTGTCACTGAAAACGTTGTGTTTTTTGAGCCTGGTAAGCTCAACCCAACATAGCATGCTCAAGATCAGACAGAATTCGTTGAGGTGTGTTAGAACGTATAAATTGTGAACTGTCAAGGAATTTGTTGGATATTTTACTGGTTTTGCTGCTTATGTGATTTTTTGAGCCTGGTAAGCTCAACCCAACATAGCATGCTCAAGATCAGACAGAATTCGTTGAGGTGTGTTAGAACGTATAAATTGTGAACTGTCAAGGAATTTGTTGGATATTTTACTGGTTTTGCTGCTTATGTGATTTTTTGAGCCTGGTAAGCTCAACCCAACATAGCATGCTCAAGATCAGACAGAACTCGTTGAGGTGTGTTAGAACGTATAAATTGTGAACTGTCAAGGAAGTTGTTGGATATTTTACTGGTTTTGCTGCTTATGTGTTTTTTTTTTAAGCCTGGTAAGCTCAACCCAGGTGTGTTAGAACGTATAAATTGCAAACTGTCAAGGAAGTTGTTGGATATTTTACTGGTTTTGCTGCTTATGTGTTTTTTGAGCCTGGTAAGCTCAACCCAACATAGCATGCTCAAGATCAGACAGAACTCGTTGAGGTGTGTTAGAACGTATAAATTGCAAACTGTCAAGGAAGTTGTTGGATATTTTACTGGTTTTGCTGCTTATGTGATTTTTTGAGCCTGGTAAGCTCTACCCAACATAGCATGCTCAAGATCAGACAGAACTCGTTGAGGTGTGTTAGAACGTATAAATTGCAAACTGTCAAGGAAGTTGTTGGATATTTTACTGGTTTTGCTGCTTATGTGTTTTTTTGAGCCTGGTAACGACAATGGTCGATGTTCAAAGAAGTTGCTGCTTATATGATGCTTTGAGCCTGGTAAGCTCAATCCAAAATAGCACAATCAAGATCAAACCAGTCTTTCAAGATCATCCTTCTACTCCACGATTCAAACAAGCATGCTTTGAAATTATCCTTAATACCAGGATCGTTTTGAATCATGATTTTTTCCAATCCCAGCGTGCGAGATTTGCGCATGGGATTCAATCCCAAGATTGAATCCCTACGTTCAAGTGCACTGAAAAGGTTGGTAGTTAAGGATCTGGCAGCGTTTAGTTCGGAAAAAATGTCTCTTCGGATGCCTGTTACCTATACCATGGTTACGGGTGAAACCTTGGGTGAAACGCTAAATGACAGAAATACATACGGTGTATGCCAAAACATGTTAATGAGCACAAAATTTTACCGAATACGTGAGGGGAAGGAATAGGAAGATTATGAAAATTTTTACAGACAATCATCTTTTCTAGAGGTTCTAATGGGTGAACTATGTAGACGCATTTTTTTTATTTCAAGTGTGATAAGAAAATGGTGCGTAAACTGCTCGGGTCGCTCTCAAATGTGCCATCTCTGGAAGAAACTGGCGTTGCACTGTCTTTTGGTTACGCCAATGCAGTGCCCGTAACTTCCGCGAAGGTAAGCCCAGTTCCCTGGGTTGTTGTCACACTCTGAGAGTCGGCCGGAAAACCACAAACAGAAAAAAGCAACAGGAATTTTGAAAATTATAAATCATTTTTGCCATTTTTGTTCAAAATCAAAGAATAAAAATCTGTCAGAAATCTGGCAGAACTCAACTTTCAGCCGCCCCGAAGCAACTTCTAGGGACAGTTTTGCAGGAACAGATTCCATGCTGGAGCTCGTAATCAGAAGACAGATTACAGAGAACGTGCCACTGACATGATCAAGGAAGCACATTGCTTCTTGTGTATTCTGTCAAAGACAAATTTTCATCGACATTCAACGAAATATCTATGGTAACGTGATGCATTTCCACTTCTATGGGCATCAATCAAGGATTGAATCATGGGATTCAATCACCCCATACATGAGGCAAGATTCAATGCATGCCTGGATTGAAACAAAATGAGCGCGTCGAACTGATCATGATCCTGTGGTTTTGAATCTCAGCAGCTTTTGGAGTGAGATTTTTTGAAGACTGGATCAAACAGAATGGATAGGCAGACAAGATGAGGTTATGTTAGAACGTGTGAGTTGGGATTGTTCAAAGAAGTTGTTGAGAGTTCTCTATTATTGCTGCTTATATGATGCTTTGAGCCTGGTAAGCTCAATCCAAAATAGCACAATCAAAATCAGACAGAAGAGATAGGCAGACAAGATGAAGTTATGTTAGAACGTGTGAGTTGGGATTGTTCATAAAAGTTATTGAGAGTTTTCTGATATTGCTGCTTTTATGATGCTTTGAGCCTGGTAAGCTCAACCCAAAATAACACAATCAAGATCAGACAGAAGAGATAGGCAGACAAGATGAGGTTATGTTAGAATGCATGAGTTGGGATTGTTCAAAGAAGCTGTTGAGAGTTCTCTGACATTGCTGCTTATGTGATTCTTTGAAGATAAACTCAAACATCAAGGTCGAAATTTAGTAGACTTTCTCTTGTGTGTGAATATATTATGTCGAGTCATAAACAGAGTAGGGGAGAAGGTGAATGTAGAGAATAGATGTAAGTAAGTAAATATAATATAAAAAATGGGTAAATTATTCTTTGTGTGTAAAAAAATCAGGATACCCATTAATTGGTATTTTCGGATGAACGTGTATGAAAGGCTGTCAAGTAAACGCGTAGCGTAGTATGCGTGCGCGTCCCGCGATTGAATTGATTCAGTTTTGAAACGGATTTCTGCGTGAACGGTAGTGCGTTTACTTTAATTGCTTCGAATAACTATATTTTCGAAGCAGAATTTACGACACTTAGGTATTTTCATTAGTGATATACTTCGATAGAGAAGAAGCATGTGAGTGATTGGTGCCGATTAAAAAAAAAAGTGCAGCGAAGTAATATGTTCATGGCCTGGTTATTCAACTTCAATATATTATATAGTCAACGTACACAGCTCACACTCCGGAAACATTGATAATGACAGAGACGTATTTCATACGCAGCTCATCTGGGAGCACACGACGTCAAGAAACAGACCTATACTTTTGATGTTCAGTGACCACTAACTAGCTGAGGAACAAGAACTCCTTGCGACTTGTAGATTTCATGAAGCATCTTCTTCGAAACTGCCTCAGTGTTTATGGCCATCACACGACTATCAACAATTGATCACATTTTGCAGAATACAACCGGAGAAGACAATGCGAAGCGATCCTTTGGTATCCGTGGATCCGTGGCTATTAGTATAGCAACATTCATTGGCGCACTAGTGAAGTTCACTGTATGTCGTTTTCTTCTGTGGTATGGAGTTGTTCAGAGAATTAAATTGCATGTGGTTTAATTAACTTATCAACTGCGTAACGACGATTTGTTTAATCTGAAATATTTTTCCCACATCGTCGATCAACAAGATTCATCATCGCCAATAACCATACCCACTACAAGATCCTTTTGCATGAGAATTTCACAATTCATAACTCATCCAACTTCGCGGATGTGCAGTCAAGCTCAGCTAATTTTGATCGACAAGTTGCGGTAGTCGAAGCTCGCAAACTTCAACGAGCCTGGGAGTTCACGGTCTATGTATATATTTATCATCTGAGCTCAAGGCTAATCATCAAGCTAGCATAAAAAAGACTGAGTTTGGCTCTTGAGCTGATCTTTTTTAATGCCCGATGTCCGGTCCCCAACATTATCAACACCTACCGGGACCCACAGTTTACTACATTTAGAAATGTTACATTCATAAAAATTTACAGTTTTTTGATGACGTTTAAAGGCATGAACAAAACGATCTTGTACTCCACATCGATTTGATCAACGTGGAAGGAGATCCCGTTGAGATCACTAGCCTCTGCCCAGCAACTCTTATCCCTACCTCCGTGGCACCGGCTGCGCTGCGAGCAACCTGAAGAAAGTTTAGGTAACCAACCCCGGTGGGAACTTTGGTCGTAGGCTGACAGTTAAGGGGGGGGGGGGGGGGGTGGTTGCTTTCCTTCTGCAAATCTGAGCATCTATTGCAAATCTGCTCATCCAGGATGAGCGGCTCACAACAGCGCCTGAACTCCATGTTAGGGGCGGCTGAACAAAAAATACTTGCGACAAGGGAAGCTAGTTAGCCGGGGCCCGTGGCGTAGTTGGTCACACGTTCGCTTCATATGCGGATGGTCATGGGTTTGATTCCCAGCCCCGGCACTTGCAATTTTTCGTCAGTTGCTCTTCCCCCGAGAGCAACTGACACTGACCCTCTTCTGAGCCCCATGGCTCAAACGGACCCGGATACCTGGACATCGGCGAACTGCTACTCATAATGGACCCCCAATCGGACTGGAAAGGAACAATGGCCATCCATCATCATCCTTGTGCTCATCATTCTACTAGGTATAAAGTAGAAAAAGTGAAAGCAGCAGAAAGGCAACCAGTTCGATAAAGTAGAATATAATCTAGGCGCTGTACAAAAATGTAAGTGCAGCTGTCGATTGAAATTGCTCACGTAGTGCCCCCAGTGGACAATAGAGCTGTAAATTAGATTAAGTGATTAAGAATAAAAAAAAGGGAAGCTAGGTACGTGGAACTGCCGATCTCTCAACTTTATAGGGAGCACCCGTATACTTGCCGATCTACTGAAGGACCGTGGGTTCGGCATCGTAGCGCTGCAGGAGTTGTGTAGGACAGGATCCATGGTGCGAACGTTTAGAGGAAATCATAGGGGCTGTCCATAAACCACGTGGTCATTTTTTGTGCGATTTTTTTATGATGAAATATTAAAAACCTTCAATTACAGTTCTTAAAAATATCGACCGATGCTTTAAATAAATAAAAAAAAATGTTACGAACAAGCATTCTAATATATATACTAAAATGTCAAGATTCTGCATGCAGGTTTACAGCGTAAATGTAGTCTTAATCAGATCGTACATATATTTTAAACTTTCAATCGGATTTAGAAGATTTATGAAAATTTTACAAATTAGCGTTCAGCTCGAATTGCAAAATTCTACGAGTGAACAAAGTCAGGATTGTAGGGAGTAACTGTAGCAATAACACTGTAAAAACATTGTTCTGAGATGTTTTTGAAAACTAGGTTTCCAAAATTTCCCCGAATTTTTCTAATATCTCCAGGAATCGTTATCTACTCTTTCCTATGATAACATCTGTCCTCAACGAACTGATGCAGATGGGTATTAAGCAGTTATTTGATAGAGACGCTTTTTTGTTGTAATGTTAAGTCCTAAAACAGTTTTTCAATTAAATTCAACAAGAACTCCATGGGGTTTTATAGAAACTCGTGTAGAACAAAATTTAAAAAAATACGTCATTTTACCTGATTATAATAATTATTGAATACTGTTATACCTATCTAGATATGATTTTTCTGCAACCAAGCATTAAAACCGATCCCTCAAATAAGTCATTCTGGGAAATACACTTCAATTCTACGGTTGAATTGCTTAGCAAATAAAATAATGTTTTTTTTAACTCAATCGAAATAGCAACATATTTTGGCACCAAAAATACGAAACTAAGGATTTTGATGTGAAGATATAAAAAAATTACGAAACTTTGGATTTTCAAGTGAAAACTCAGATATGAAATAATCTGGATAGGGAGAAGAACTCAATTATAACAACACTAGGACATGTATAAAATAAATCGTCCCTTGAAGGGCATTTAATGTTTTGATGAAGAAACTATATAGTGCTTCTGGATTCTTGGGGGGCCCCCCTGATCGGGGGGCCCGGGGCACTTGCCCCATTTGCCCCCCTTAAATCCGGGCCTGGCCAAATCCGCGAGAGCGTGAAGGTATTTTTTTTTCTTCACGTTATTGAAGAAATCCATTAAATCCATTAAACTGGAATGGACTGCTGGATGGAGAATAAACTTTTGATTCGTAAATCAACGCAGCTCATGCTTTCTGAAAGTGAGTTTGAAGACGTTTCGGCAAAACTTTCGTTATTTTTTTTCGAAAACATTTCTCAAAGATCCATTGGGCGATTTTTGAAAAAAAAATTAAGACAGAATCTCAGGAGAAACATCCCAAGAACTAGGTAAAACAAATGTTTATATTTTATAATTTCTAATTCAAATGCCGATAATCATTCAAATATTTCGCTGTACACACTACAAAAATCATTTCCGCGCCAAATGCGCGCGAGGGCCAAATTCCATGGGTAAATCCGCGCCAAACCCGCGAAAATCGCGAAATCCGCGGAATTCGCGAAATCCGCGCTGTTGTAACAACCCTGCGAATGGATGCAGGAGTGCAGGGCGATTTTGGAGGAGAAGAATGCAGCACGGGTGGTAATGCTGAAGTAAGGAACCCGGCAGAACGTGGAACGTTACAAACAGAAGCGCAAGCAACAGACCCGCCTCTTTCAGGGGAAAAACGCTGCCTAGAAGAAGCGGAGTTTGAACGAATGGATCTGCTGTGCCGTTCCCATAAAACATGGAGATTCTACGAGAAACTCAACGCAACCTGCAACGGCTTCGTGCCGCGAGCCGAAATATGCAGGGTTAAGGTCGAAGGCCTCTTAACGGATATCGCAGCTGAACTCATTAAGATGGGCCCAGAAAAGTTGCCCCCCTATCTGCACCGGTTGATAGTCAGAATCTGGGAAACAGAACGGCTACCGGAGGAGTGGAAGTAATGCGTCATGTGCCCCATTCACGGGAAAGGCGACCATTTAGAATGTGGGATCTTCAGAGCGATCACTATTTTAAATGCTGCCTACAAAAGGCTATCCCGGATCATTTTCTGTCGCCTGTCTCCTAAAACGAATGAGTTCGTGGGAAGTTATCAAGCCGGCTTCATCGACGGCCGGTAGGCAATGGACCAGATCTGCACAGTCGGCAAATCTTCCAAAAATGCCGTGAATACCAACCCAAGCAACCAAATGTTCGGATTCCACTTGAAGAACGAACTCAGAAGTTTAAGTTTTGTTCATTACCAGTTTCGTCGAACTTGAATATCCAAAAAGTTACTCATGTATTGATACTCATGTTGAACTTTTGCGTGCCTTTAAAACTCAAGTATAGTTCATTTGGACACATTCCAACAACTTGAAATGTTTCGTTCCGAACTTGTTTTGAACTTACTGAAAGTTCGGATAAATATTAACCGTACCAAAAGTGAACTTCAATTGAACTTCGGCGACAGCGGAGCCGGGAAGAAGTTCTCATTCAATTTAGTCACTCGAAAATCGAGCGTAGCAGCCACAGCTTGTGTTAATTTCACAAGTACAATTTGTTTCACTTTAATATTTCAACGTACTTACTTGCAATCAACGCATAGCACCCGTATTGTGTGGGTCAAAGGCTTCCCCGCAGCGGGCAACTGTCCTACCCAGGATTCCGCTGGACTTTTTTTGGCAGCGGATACAAATTTTCCAGCTTTGTTAGATGTTTTCAACCTCGTCTCACTTGTCGCACCAGCGTGCCGATAATTGACGCGATCGTTATCACAAACTTAGAAACTTTTCTGAATTATTGGCTCTGGCACAAAATTATTGCTTTGCTCTTGTTTCATTTACAAACCAAAACAAACTTAAAACTGTGTAAACTGTGTAAGTTCACAAGAAGTTCTACGTAAACTTCTTTCGAACCTTCGGCTTCAAAAAAGTTTCGTCACGCCGCGTATTTTAAGTTCAGAGAAAGTTCACACGCGTACCTGATTGAGCTACACTAAATGATACAGTGATAGACATTCGTTTAGCCGAGAACAAAAAAAGTGTCAGGAAACTCATACAAAAGAGTTTATGATAAAACTTTTTTATCGTAGTACAGGTACTCTTCGATATAACGTTCAAAAAAGTTTTCTCTTTGTACGTTATATCGAAGTGTACGTTATATCGAAGCAGAGAAAATTTAATATTTTTTATGCTAGTATTGTTGTATTCGACGTGAAATTAATCCCAAATAATGATTTCGGAGGAATTCACAAAACCATTAATTAAAAACTTGAGTTTTGACGAAAAAGTCATTTCGTTTTTTGTGTTTCGATATAACGTACATTTTGCTTCGATATAACGTACACTAATTTTTTCCCCAAATTGCGCTAAATCTGGGTAGCAAGGCTAATGCTGCAACAAAACATTGATTTGAGTGATTTCGTAGTTTATCTAAGGGTTATTCGTGGGAAAAATAAGATTTTTCAATGTTGTATGTTATATCGAAGCAAAATTTACGTTATATCGAATTCGCTATATCGAGGGTACGCTATATCGAGGGTACGTTATATCGAAGAATACCTGGTTTAGTATATCTAGTACAGTTTTATAAAAATGTGATACATTAAACTTACATATACACTGAAACAAAACCGAGGGTAAAAACCCTTCAAATTTCATTTTTTGCCTAGACATTCGTTTAGCCGAGGTAAATGAAAAATTGGGTTTCAATAGATTTTTTGCAATTTCGTGTGTATATTTCGAGAATATACTCCAAGGCATTTAGTTTATGACGTGTTAGCAAGATATTTGACCTTAAACGTTTATTTATTTGTGAAATTCAGAGAAATATTATAGAAAAATGTTCAGATAAGGAGAAGCGACGATAAACAAATTTATTTAAGAAAACTGATTTCTGTAAACACTCAAACGTAAGCTAGATTAGCAGTTTTGAAAATATGGCACAGAATTATTGTCAGAAATGTTCAAATTATTGCATAAAATGTCATGAAAAAAAAGTATATTGGTTTTTGATTAGTTTAACTTCAAAATGGGATTGATAATAGCTAATATAAATAGTTCTGCAATGAAATAAATACGTGCCCTAATGACTGTGGAGTATACCTGTTTAATGCAACCATTACTAAATGAGTTAGAAGACTGCAAAGTGAAAGAACTGCAAGAAGTGTCAGATTTTGTGTACCCTGTTTATTCAAAAGCAGATGCTCATACAAAAATGCAAGATTTGGTTAAATAATTGGCTTATTTCATTCAATCTGAAGAAATATATTATAAATGAGTCTTAGTTGTGAACCACATTCATTTTTAACATGATTTATTTGAAAAGAATGTCTAAATTATGAAACAAGTAGGTCATGCTAGAAATTTGAATACTTTCGGTGCCGTTTCTCGAAATATGAGCCGTCCAATGTATATTATTTCAGCCAGAATACAGTCTAGAAGATATTGGGAGCTATTAGAAGACGTAATAGTAGTAAACGCTGTGATTTATGCAAGTGAAACCATCATATTTCATCAAAACAATACGTGATTTTTTGATGGTTTGTGTTATTTTTTTCTGTTAAAAACGTCGTTTTTCGCAAAATTTCAACCTGCTTTGGTCATGAAACTTTCATTAGATTCTTTTGAAACACTTCCGATAAAAATAACTACATCAAATCTCAATTGAGAAACATTTACAATGTTATGACATATTTATATGAGATGCACGCAAAATTAATATGGCAACACTTCCAAAAACGGTATAATTCATGATTTACAAGTCGATCTATAATGCAGATCACCATACAAAATGACTTTGTTGGATATTTTTCGAAATTTGATAGTTTCTTATTATGGAATTCTAAAAATTGTACAATTCGGCTAAACGAATGTCTAGGTAAAAAATGACATTTTAAAGGTTTTTACCCTCGTTTTTGTTTCAGTGTATATGTAAGTAGTGTGATGTATCACATTTTTATAAAACAGTACTAGATATACTATCACTACGATAAAAAAGTTTTATCATAAAATCTTTTGTATGAGTTTCCTGGCACTTTTTTGAATTTTTTTTAGCCTCGGCTAAACGAATGTCTAACACTGTATCAGCACATTGAGTTGCATTATGAATCACAATGCAACTGCTTTTTATAGTGAGGAAAAGTAGGCCGTAGTGACACTAAAACGGCAAGTATAAAATTCAGTATTATAGTGCCAAGTTGCAAAAAAGAAATAAATTTAATCTTCATTGAAACACAATGCTACTGAACTGAACTTCTATGAACTCTAAAGTTCCGACCAAGTTCCGAGCAGCATCTTAAGCAGCTTTAAAGTTCCGCGAAGTTCAGATAAAGTTCCGAATGGAACTTTCTGGCTGCTTTAGAGGCTAACTGAGCCTTGCTGGAACTTGTTAGCCTCTTAAGCAGCCAGAAAGTTCCATTTGAAACTTTATCTGAACTTCGCGGAACTTGAAAGTGCATTTTGTCATGGGAAGCGGAACTTTTGGTTACTTGGGCACATACATGGAGTAGTGGTTAGGCGCCGGCTTTTAACGAGGAGAACCCGAGTTCAATTCTCAGTAAGTAAAAGAACATCAAAAATTATTTCAAGGTATCAGTCAATTTAGATTACACATGTACTAATGTTTCTTAATAATAAATTACTTTTGAGGTTTAAGCGCATTTTTTTCCGTGTTGCGAAGCTTATTTTTAAGCTGAATAGCGTTCCTTTCAGCGACACAAGTGTACTTTTTGTGAACTCAAGTTCGGTTAATTATGAGCTGAATAGAATGCTATTCATCTTCCCTCGAATAGCTGATTAAGCCCAAATATGCTATTTTATCCGAACTCTTGGTTGCTTAGGAAGTTCCAACGTCTCACCTGCTCATAGACTTCAAAGATGCATACGACAGTATCGTCCGCACTGATCTATTAAAAATCATGGACGAAAACGGCTTTCCTGGAAAGCTGGCTAGACTGATTAAAGCATCGATGGACGTGCAAAAAAACTGCGTAAGAGTTTCGGGTGAACTATCCAGTTCGTTCGAATCTCGCCGGGCACTGCGGCAAGGTAACGGACTCTTATCCCTACTCTTCAACCAACGGCGTAGCCTGCTTTTTCTTTTATCTTGTTCACTCTCCTAATCAAACACTAGAAAGAGAAAGATGGAGACAGGGGCCTTTCGCCCCTGGTTTCATCTATTTTTTGTTAATGAGAGTGAGCAAGATAAAAGAAAAAGCTGGCTACGTCGTTGTCTTCAACATCGCTCTGGAAGGTGTGATGCGACGAGCCGGGCTCAAAAGGCGGGGTACGATTTTTACAAAATCCGGTCAATTTGTGTGCTTTGCGAACGACATGTACATTATCGCCAGAACATTTGGACCGGTGGCAGAGCTGTACACCCGCCTGAAACGCGAAGCAGCAAAGGTCGGATTGGTGGTGAATGCCTCAAAAACAAAGTACTGCTGGTAGGCGGAACCGAACACGACCGGATCCGTCTGGGTAGTAATGTTACGATAGACGGGGATACTTTCGAGGTGGTGGAGGAATTCGTCTACCTCGGATCCTTACTGACGGCTGACAACAACGTGAGCCGTGAAATTCGGAGGCGCATCATCAGCGGAAGTCGGGCCTACTCCGGGCTCCAGAAGAAACTGCGGTCGAAAAAGATTCACCCACGCACCAAATGCACCATGTACAAAACGCTAATAAGACCCGTGATCCTCTACGGGCACGAGACATGGACCATGCTCGAGGAGGACCTACAAGAACTCGGAGTTTTCGAGCGACGCGTGCTAAGAACGATCTTCGGCGGTGTGCAGGAGAACGGTGTGTGGCGGAGAAGGATGAATCACGAGCTCGCTGCACTTTACGGCGAACCCAGCATCCAGAAGGTGGCCAAAGCTGGAAGGATACAGTGGGCGGGGCATGTTGCAAGAATGCCGGACAACAACCCTGCAAAGCTGGTGTTTGCAACTGATCCGGTTGGCACAAAAAGGCGTGGAGCGCAGAGAGCACGATGGGCGGACCAAGTGGAGCCTGACTTGGCGAGCATTGGGCGCGACCGAGGATGGAGAGCGGCAGCCACGAACCGTGTATTAAGGAGAAATATTGTTGATTCAGTTTTATCTTGAATTTGATGAAATACTAAATAAATGAAAAAATGAAAGTTTCAATGCACTGTTTAAGCGAGATTTCAAGATGTTTGCCCTTAACCCTCTAATACCCAATCCCGCCTTTAGACGGGGTATGTTTGAGCATTTTTGTAATTTTTGTTTCATGGAAAATCTTTTTTTTATATTTCTGGCTGATATTTAGGACTGTTCTGTATATCTCTAAATGGTTTTTGGTGTATTTTAAAGCGTATTTACATTTTTTAAAAATCATTGAAAAATTGATGTTTTAGTCACCTTCTAGAAGTCATTGTTTATTTTGTATTGAATCGCTACAATAAACATATTTTAAATTTTTCCCAAATCAGTCTATTCTTGTTTAATAGTTTAAGGGAATCGAATACACTCTAAAATTATTTTCCTTAAAATTACACGGAAAATAAAATTTTCTGTAAAAAAAATTTAAAATAATAATATTTCAACAATAATCATAAAATCTCAAAATGTTTTCATCTCAAAAAATCCGTTCCCCAAATTGGCTTCCAAGAAAAATATAAAAAATATAAAAGGAAAAATATAAAAAATATAAAAGTGTGGGGATGTTCAAAAATAAAAATTGGAAAAATCAAAAACTGAAATTCACGAAATCGAGAATTGAAAAGAATCATCTTCCAAAGCATGTTTAAATCGATTTTAGATGACGAAAAATGCTATCTAGATCAAAATCAAAAATTTGGGTATTAGAGGGTTAAGATAGACGGGACACCTTTGAGGTAGTTGACAAATTGATCTCTCTCGAATGCTTACTGACGACAGACAACAACAGGGAAGTGGAACTATCTCGGACTGGAAAAGAAACAAAAGCCGCACATTAACACTTCATCGTTCTCATCCTTCTACGTATCTTGGACAGAATAGAAAATAAAAGCAGCACATAAGCAGGCACCGAAATTATCTGATAGAAGGTGATACTATCAATTATCTGATAGACCACTGATACTATCAATTTGAGCTACTGATACTATCAGTTCTTTTCTATCAGCGATAGTATCACTGATAGAACGGGTTCTATCAGGGATAGAAAAAATAGAGATAGTATCTCTATCAGTAAAAATAGTGAAAGAGATACTATCAGTAAAACTTCTATCAATTGATAGAGATAGAAGTTCTATCTCTATCAATTGATAGACTGATAGAAAGAAAATTGTTGGACAATGAGCAAGACGCATCATAAGCCGTCATAAAATCTTAAGTTCTGAAAAGACATTATGAAACCCATGCAATACGGGTATTTTCGGAACGGGCTCGAAGAGTAGAAGCCAAAAATCGATGTCCGCCGCCATTTTGAAATCCAAGATGGCGGCCATCGGATTTTGAAAAATGCTGTAAACCCATGCAATATGGGTATTTTCGGAACGGGCTCGAAAAGTAGAAGTCGAAAATCGATGCCCGCCGCCATTTTGAAATCCAAGATGGCGGCTATCGGATTTCAAAAATTGTTGTAAACCCATGCAATATGGGTATTTTCGGAACGGGCTCGAAGAGTAGAAGCCAAAAATCGATGTCCGCCGCCATTTTGAAATCCAAGATGGCGGCCATCGGATTTTGAAAAATGCTGTAAACCCATGCAATATGGGTATTTTCGGAACGGGCTCGAAGAGTAGAAGTCGAAAATCGATGTCCGCCGCCATTTTGAAATCCAAGATGGCGGCCATCGGGTTTCAAAAAATGTTGTAAACCCATGCAATATGGGTATTTTCGGAACGGGCTCGAAAAGTAGAAGTCGAAAATCGATGCCCGCCGCCATTTTGAAATCCAAGATGGCGGCCATCGGATTTCAAAAATTGTTGTAAACCCATGCAATATGGGTATTTTCGGAACGGGCTCGAAGAGTAGAAGCCAAAAATCGATGTCCGCCGCCATTTTGAAATCCAAGATGGCGGCCATCGGATTTCAAAAACTGTTGTAAACCCATGCAATATGGGTATTTTCGGAACGGGCTCGAAGAGTAGAAGCCAAAAATCGATGTCCGCCGCCATTTTGAAATCCAAGATGGCGGCCATCGGATTTTGAAAAATGCTGTAAACCCATGCAATATGGGTATTTTCGGAACGGGCTCGAAGAGTAGAAGTCGAAAATCGATGTCCGCCGCCATTTTGAAATCCAAGATGGCGGCCATCGGGTTTCAAAAAATGTTGTAAACCCATGCAATATGGGTATTTTCGGAACGGGCTCGAAGAGTAGAAGCCAAAAATCGATGTCCGCCGCCATTTTGAAATCCAAGATGGCGGCCATCGGATTATGAAAAATGCTGTAAACCCATGCAATATGGGTATTTTCGGAACGGGCTCGAAAAGTAGAAGTCGAAAATCGATGCCCGCCGCCATTTTGAAATCCAAGATGGCGGCTATCGGATTTCAAAAATGATTGTAAACCCATGCAATATGGGTATTTTCGGAACGGGCTCGAAGAGTAGAAGCCAAAAATCGATGTCCGCCGCCATTTTGAAATCCAAGATGGCGGCCATCGGATTATGAAAAATGCTGTAAACCCATGCAATATGGGTATTTTCGGAACGGGCTCGAAGAGTAGAAGTCGAAAATCGATGTCCGCCGCCATTTTGAAATCCAAGATGGCGGCCATCGGATTTTGAAAAATGCTGTAAACCCATGCAATATGGGTATTTTCAGAACGGGCTCGAAGAGTAGAAGTCGAAAATCGATGTCCGCCGCCATTTTGAAATCCAAGATGGTGGCCATCGGGTTTCAAAAATGCTGTAAACCCATGCAATATGGGTATTTTTGGAACGGGCTCGAAGAGTAGATGTCGAAAATTGGTGTCCGCCGCCATTTTGAAATCCAAGATGGCGGCCATCGGATTTCAAAAACTGTTGTAAACCCATGCAATATGGGTATTTTCGGAACGGGCTCGAAGAGTAGATGTCGAAAATCGATGCCCGCCGCCATTTTGAAATCCAAGATGGCGGCCATCGGATTTCAAAAAATGTTGTAAACCCATGCAATATAGGTATTTTCGGAACGGGCTCGATGAGTAGAAGTCGGAAATCGATGTCCGCCGCCATTTTGAAATCCAAGATGGCGGCCATCGGATTTCAAAAACTGTTGTAAACCCATGCAATATGGGTATTTTCAGAACGGGCTCGAAGAGTAGAAGTCGAAAATCGATGTCCGCCGCCATTTTGAAATCCAAGATGGCGGCCATCGGATTTCAAAAAATGCCGTAAACCCATGCAATATGGGCATTTTCGGAACGGGCTCGAAGAGTAGAAGTCGAAAATCGATGTCCGCCGCCATTTTGAAATCCAAGATGGCGGCCATCGGGTTTCAAAAAATGTTGTAAACCCATGCAATATGGGTATTTTCGGAACGGGCTCGAAAAGTAGAAGTCGAAAATCGATGCCCGCCGCCATTTTGAAATCCAAGATGGCGACTATCGGATTTCAAAAATTGTTGTAAACCCATGCAATATGGGTATTTTCGGAACGGGCTCGAAGAGTAGAAGCCAAAAATCGATGTCCGCCGCCATTTTGAAATCCAAGATGGCGGCCATCGGATTATGAAAAATGCTGTAAACCCATGCAATATGGGTATTTTCGGAACGGGCTCGAAAAGTAGAAGTCGAAAATCGATGCCCGCCGCCATTTTGAAATCCAAGATGGCGGCTATCGGATTTCAAAAATGATTGCAAACCCATGCAATATGGGTATTTTCGGAACGGGCTCGAAGAGTAGAAGCCAAAAATCGATGTCCGCCGCCATTTTGAAATCCAAGATGGCGGCCATCGGATTATGAAAAATGCTGTAAACCCATGCAATATGGGTATTTTCGGAACGGGCTCGAAGAGTAGAAGTCGAAAATCGATGTCCGCCGCCATTTTGAAATCCAAGATGGCGGCCATCGGATTTTGAAAAATGCTGTAAACCCATGCAATATGGGTATTTTCAGAACGGGCTCGAAGAGTAGAAGTCGAAAATCGATGTCCGCCGCCATTTTGAAATCCAAGATGGTGGCCATCGGGTTTCAAAAAATGCTGTAAACCCATGCAATATGGGTATTTTTGGAACGGGCTCGAAGAGTAGATGTCGAAAATTGGTGTCCGCCGCCATTTTGAAATCCAAGATGGCGGCCATCGGATTTCAAAAACTGTTGTAAACCCATGCAATATGGGTATTTTCGGAACGGGCTCGAAGAGTAGATGTCGAAAATCGATGCCCGCCGCCATTTTGAAATCCAAGATGGCGGCCATCGGATTTCAAAAAATGTTGTAAACCCATGCAATATAGGTATTTTCGGAACGGGCTCGATGAGTAGAAGTCGGAAATCGATGTCCGCCGCCATTTTGAAATCCAAGATGGCGGCCATCGGATTTCAAAAACTGTTGTAAACCCATGCAATATGGGTATTTTCAGAACGGGCTCGAAGAGTAGAAGTCGAAAATCGATGTCCGCCGCCATTTTGAAATCCAAGATGGCGGCCATCGGATTTCAAAAAATGCCGTAAACCCATGCAATATGGGCATTTTCGGAACGGGCTCGAAGAGTAGAAGTCGAAAATCGATGTCCGCCGCCATTTTGAAATCCAAGATGGCGGCCATCGGGTTTCAAAAAAAGTTGTAAACCCACGCAATATGGGTATTTTCGGAACGGGCTCGAAGAGTAGAAGCCAAAAATCGATGTCCGCCGCCATTTTGATATCCAAGATGGCGGCCATCGGATTTCAAAAACTGTTGTAAACCCATGCAATATGGGTATTTTTGGAACGGGCTCGAAGAGTAGATGTCGAAAATTGGTGACCGCCGCCATTTTGAAATCCAAGATGGCGGCCATCGGATTTCAAAACCTGTTGTAAACCCATGCAATATAGGTATTTTCGGAACGGGCTCGATGAGTAGAAGTCGGAAATCGATGTCCGCCGCCATTTTAAAATCCAAGATGGCGGCCATCGGATTTCAAAAAATGTTGTAAACCCATGCAATATGGGTATTTTCGGAACGGGCTCGAAGAGTAGATGTCGAAAATGGATGTCCGCCGCCATTTTGAAATCCAAGATGGCGGCCATCGGATTTTGAAAAATGCTGTAAACCCATGCAATATGGGTATTTTCGGAACGGGTTCGAAGAGTAGAAGTCGAAAATCGATGTCCGCCGCCATTTTGAAATCCAAGATGGCGGCCATCGGATTTCAAAAAATGTTGTAAACTTATGCAATATGGGTATTTTCGGAACAGGCTCGAAGAGTAGAAGCCAAAAATCGATGTCCGCCGCCATTTTGAAATCCAAGATGGCGGCCATCGGATTTCAAAAAAAAATTGTTAACCCATGCAATACAGGTCGGACTCGATTATCCGGAGACTCAATTATCCGGAGACTCGATTATCCGGAATTCGATTATCCGGAATTTTAGACTCGATTATCCGGAGTACAGTTTCTTACCGATTTTGGCAACACCTGTTTTTGTCTACTCCCGATTTTGGCAACACCCGTTTTTGGCAACAATTTCTTACCGATTATGGCAACACCCGATTTTGGCAACAATTTTTTACCGATTTTGGTAACAAAAAATTTTGCCCAAAAATTTTTACCGAAAAATCGTTTGTATTTGTAAATGTATTTATATTTTAGCCTTACTCATTTTAAAAAAATCAAAATTCATTAAATTTTCCAAAATCAACATTTTTACAAATCATGACGTAATTTATGAACGTCACCTACAGGGATCGTTTTATAACTTGTGAATAGTCCATATTTAAAATATAAGCCAAATTGACGTATAAAAGTTGAAAATAATCCACAAAAAAAATTACCGATTTTGGCAACACCCCAATTTGGCAACATAAAATTCATCTCGTGTTGCCAAAATCGGTAAGAAACTGTATTTTTATTGCGATATTTTTTTTATTTCAATGATAAAATTTAACATAATTAAGTATTATAACATTGTGCTGACACGATTTTGGAAGCCCCCGATTCCGTTTTTCTCCGATTTTGTCGTCTTTTTAACCCGATTATGTTAGCCTCTTTTAACGAGAAAATTGAAATGTTTTACACTCAGAATTAACATTTTACATTTCCAGTATTTTACAGTGTATTTCAAATTCAGTTGATAACTTTTGGCGTCATATACACATTACGTAACAAAAAAATCTCGCGTTATATTTGAAAATGGCCAAACTATTTTAAATCAATGCTCAGCGAGTAAACGCTGAATTTTGCATCTGTTTTCAAAACATGCCGTGAATCATCCGGGAAATTTTCAAATAATGATTGCTGGCATTTTTTCTGGGATCCCAACCCTAATAAAAATGTATTATACATGGCTGATAGGGTGAATGATTGTATCATTCCCTGTACAGTCGAACCTCCATGAGTCGATGTTCCTTGACTCGATATCGACTCATGGAGGTAAATTTTTCCATACTGAAAAATAATTTCTGGGTTACTATGATGGTCCCCCCAAAAAGCATCCCAAAGGAATTTTGTTCCTTTACTCGATATTTCCTTGAGTCGATGGTCCCTTCAATATCGACTCATGGAGGTTTTACTGTATAATCAAGATGATAGCCCGAAAGGGTTGTTAAGCACGTTGTATCATATTTTTCTATTAGGGAAGTAACCACGGTGCTGAAGCCTTATTGCATGCAGATATACGGTGTATTTAGAGCAATCATTACTTTACATGCAAGCTTAAGGTTGATTTAAAGTGGAAATGGGCAATTATAATATCAAATTAAGATTATCCTCTTAGTCTTAGTTCAGTCGCATAATTGCCATTTCCACTTTAATTCATCCTTAAATGTTAATGGAAAATAATAATTGCTCTAAATCCACCGTATATCTACATGCAATAAGGCTTCGGCACCGTGGTTACTTGGGATTTCTTCAAATTTCCCTTCAAGGGGATACCTTCCAGAGATTTATTCCTCCAAGAATTCCTCCTGAGACTCCTTTGGGAATTTCTACTAAGATTCCTCAAGCAATCCTTGCTGGATTCCACCAGATATTTCCCGAGGAGATTTTACGAAAATTGTTTCGGGCAATTTTTGTTGAGATTCCATCAGGATTTTATACTGGAATTCTTCCACGGATTTTCGTAGTTGTTCTTTAAATACCCACAGTTGGATCATTTTTTTTTTTCTAGGAATTATTTATGGGATTCTTATGGGGCTTTCTCCAGGTATTTCTTAAAGTTTCCTCCGGAATTTTCTGTTGATATTCCACCAGAAGTTCTTGAGGATTCCTTTAGGTATAGCTGCAGAAATTTCTCCTAGGATTCTTTTAGGAGTTCTTAATTATTTTCTACAGGATATCTTACATGGATTTCTCCAGAAATTCTTCCGGATATTCCTCAGAATTCTTTTAGAGATTTCTCCAGGAAATTTTAAATTAGGCTTGTCCACTTTTTCAAAAACGTTCTCTGATTCTCAAGTCCACCCTCATATTTTGATTGGCATCCAAAAAGAAGTGACTGGTCAAAACTTAAGCCAAATCCATTGAAGAGGTCCAAAGCATGATTGTCCCCGAAGCTAGTTTTTAGGACATATTGGGCTTTCACGAATTTTAATAATTTTCGCTCAACTCCTACATCATTGATGCCAAAGAAGCAAATAACCAGCAAAAGCAGTAACTTCTTTTTGGATTCCAATCAAAATATGGAGATAGACTTGAGAATCAGAGAGCACTTTTTAAAATTAGACTGGTCTATTCTACCTATACTCCTTCAGGAGTTTGACCAACATGTTTGTTAGGTTGGCATCACTGCTCCCAGTATCGTGTAGAGGCACACGGAAGAGGCTGTTTCTAGATTAGAACACTCTGAAAATTAACCCTGAATTCATCATACAACAGACCCATTCACTTCAAAAGTTTATTTTTGTCCCAAAACATTTTCTTCAATTTACACAAATCACACCCCTTTCCCTCAACCATGCCATCTTTAGGGAACATCCATTAAGTACGTTACGCTAAAATTGGAAATTTTTAAACGGATTTTTTCGTGACGTAATTATTGGATGGCCCCTTACTGTTTTTGTTTTGTTTCACGAACCCAGAACCTTTTTATTTACAGTCGAACCTCCATGAGTCGATGTTCCTTGACTCGATATCGACTCATGGAGGTAAATGTTTCCATACTAAAAAATAAATTCTGGGTTACTATGATGGTCCCACCAAAAAGCTTCCCGAAGGATTTTTGTTCCACTACTCGATATTTCCTTGAGTCGATGGTCCCTTCAATATCGACTCATGGAGGTTTTACTGTAGTTCAAAATTGACAGAAAAGTGCCCCGATCTTATCAACCTAAAACACTTTTAGGCATTTTAGGAGAAGTTGGAGATTTTTAAGGAACGTCGGGGATTTTTAAGGAACGTTGGGGATTTTTAGGAGATATTGGGGAGGATAAAGGAAACTTAGGACTCATTTGGGTCTTCGAGGAAAATGATGCCTCTGGAAAATCTAAGCAGCAAGTTGGGTATTATTTTTAGATGTTGGAGATGCTAGGAGAAGTTGGGCATTTCAGGAAAGGTTGAGGATTTGAGAAGAAGTTGGGCATTTTAGGAGAAGTTGGGGACTTTGGGAGAAGATGAGGAATTTTTAAGGAACGTTGGGGGGTTTTTAGGAGATATTGGGGAGGATAAACGAAATTTAGGACTCATTAGGTTCTTCGAGGAAAATGATGCATCTGGAAAATCTAAGCAGCAAGTTGGGCATTTTTTTAGAATTTGGGGATTTTAGGAGAAGTTGGGCAAGTGAGAGGAACATTGGGCATTTTAGGGGAATTTGGTGATTTTAAAGGAACTTTGGGACCTATGGGAGATATTGGGGAAAGTAAAGAAAACTTAGGAATCTTTAGGTTCTTCGAGGAAAATGATGCCTTTGTAAAATCTAAGCAGCAAGTTTTGTATTTTTCTAGTTGTTGGGGATTTTAGGAGAAGTTGGACATTTTAGGAGTGTTTGGAAAGTTTGTTTTAAAAAACTTTGGAAGTTTTGGGAGATATTGGGGAGAATCAGGGTTCTTCATTTCCACTTTTCTTCTTCTTCCACATTCGAAGACAGTCAGCAGCGAACGGTTGTCGCTTTAGTTCGTGTGTATGCTTGTCAGCGACGACAGCAAATTCCGGCGAACGGTGGGAAGCCACACTTGGAAATTACTCATTCGTCCACATTCGCATCGCAAGCGAATGCGATTCGTGAGTGATGCGATTGATATTGTGCATACGAATTTTTGATGTTTTCGAATTATTTTCTTTGCTAATCTAGCATTTCAGCAACAATACAGTAAAAATGTATGCATTACATGCAGAAATTCTCTTCCACTTCCGCTTCGATCGCTCACCAGTATTCTTCACTATTCGCCATTCATTCATTCGCTTGCGATCCAAACTGCGACGAATGGCAACGAATATTCATGTCAAGCAGCTGGCTCATCGCTTCCCACTGGTGATGGGGTTGCGTGTTTGATCACGACGATCCGTTTGCTGCATCTTTCTCGATTCGCTTCAGCAAAGAGGAGTGAATATGAATGGAGTGAGGCGAATATACCAATCCTTGGATGTTATTGATGTTGCTTCCGTTTGCTTCCATTTGAAAAAAAAAATCTATTTTCACTCAACAGAAATTTCGTGCCAGAAACTCCATTTTTTGTGGACGTACTCGAATTGCAAAAGTTAGGCTGTTTCGTTTTTAACTCTTCGACAACAATAAAAAGAGCGCATGAAAAGGAATATTAAAAAGAACTCAAATTCGAATTTTTCAGGTTCTCCAGGTAGTGATGAAAAAACCACCTCATGGCAATATTCCCTTTCTTGGATTTCAAAATGGCGGCGGACATCGATTTCCGACGTCTACTCATCGAACCCGTTCCGAAAATACCCATACTTAATGGGTTTCAATCGACTTTCAAGATCCGATGGCCGCCATCTTGAATTTCAAAATGGCGCCAAACATCGATTTTTGACTTCTACTCTTCGAGCCCGTTTCGAAAATACCCATATTTCATGGGTGTCTATCGGTTTTCAAAATCCGATGGCCGCCATCTTGGATTTCAAAATGGCAACGTACACCGATTTTCGACATCTACTCTTCGAGCCCGTTCCAAAAATACCCATATTGCATGGGTTTACAACAGTTTTTGAAATCCGATGGCCGCCATCTTGGATATCAAAATGGCGGCGGACATCGATTTTTGGCTTCTACTTTTCGAGCCCGTTCCGAAAATACCCATATTGCATGGGTTTACAACAGTTTTTGAAATCCGATGGCCGCCATCTTGGATTTCAAAATGGCGGCGGACATCGATTTTTGGCTTCTACTCTTCGAGCCCGTTCCGAAAATACCCATATTGCATGGGTTTACAACAGTTTTTGAAATCCGATGGCCGCCATCTTGGATTTCAAAATGGCGGCGGACACCGATTTTCGACATCTACTCTTCGAGCCTGTTCCAAAAATACCTATATTGCATGGGTTTACAACAATTTTTTAAATCCGATGGCCGCCATCTTGGATTTCAAAATGGCGGCGGACATCGATTTTCGATATCTACTCTTCGAGCCCATTCCGAAAACACCCATAGTGCATGGGTTTACAACAGTTTTTGAAATCCGATGGCCGCCATCTTGGATATCAAAATGGCGGCGGACACCAATTTTCGACTTCTACTCTTCGAGCCCGTTCCAAAAATACCCATATTGCATGGGTTTACAACAGTTTTTGAAATCCAATGGCCGCCATCTTGGATTTCAAAATGGCGGCGGACATCGATTTTTGGCTTCTACTCTTCGAGCCCGTTCCGAAAATACCCATATTGCATGGGTTTACAACAGTTTTTGAAATCCAATGGCCGCCATCTTGGATTTCAAAATGGCGGCGGACATCGATCTTTGGCTTCTACTCTTCGAGCCCGTTCCGAAAATACCCATATTGCATGGGTTTACAACAGTTTTTGAAATCCGATGGACACTATCTTGGATTTCAAAATGGCGGCGGACATCGATTTTCGATATCTACTCTTCGAGCCCATTCCGAAAATACCCATATTGCATGGGTTTACAACAGTTTTTGAAATCCAATGGCCGCCATCTTGGATTTCAAAATGGCGGCGGACATCGATTTTCGATATCTACTCTTCGAGCCCATTCCGAAAACACCCATAGTGCATGGGTTTACAACAGTTTTTGAAATCCGATGGCCGCCATCTTGGATATCAAAATGGCGGCGGACACCAATTTTCGACATCTACTCTTCGAGCCCGTTCCAAAAATACCCATATTGCATGTAGACGTGTGCGCCGAAGCAGTTTTCACCGGCGGCGGCGTTCATAGCAATTTGATACAGCGGCGGCGGCCACGCCGGCGCCACGCCGCACGCCCTATTCGGCGGCGGCGGCGGCGGCGTGATCGGCGTGACCAATTTATATTTATTAATTTTTAGTGAAGTTCTATTTTTAGTTATTAAAAACGTCAATTCAGAATAAATTGATAAAGTATTTTTTTTATCTATTTTGTGTGAAAGGTTTATGTACGTATTTAACAGGAGTTTCGACAAAAACTCTCCTGATAAGAATTATGCTTTACATTTTAGAGAGAATCCTTGAAAACGTTTACCAGGAAGTTTATTAAGGATTCCTCTAGATAGAAATTCACAACGTCACGTCTTTTCTAAGGAAATTATATTCTTAAACTCATTTAAGAACAGTGCTGTCATGGTAAAATTCGAAATTTTTGTTCAAGCTCTGTTAGGGTTCTTTTAAGGAATTCTTCCAGGGATTCTATCATGTGTTTCTTCAGGCATCGGGGAGTTTTATCCACTAATACCATTCAGACATTGGCGCATCCGATCCGCCATAGGCAGTACCTCGGCTACAGCACTAGGCTTCGCGACTCCGAATCACAGAAACGACTGGTACGACGGCGAATGTGAACAGTTGAAAAACGAGAAGAATGCAGCATGGGCGAGAATGCTGCAACACCGTACGAGAGCAAATGAGGCACGTTACAAACAGGCGCGGAACAGGCAGAACTCAGTCTTCCGGATGAAGAAGCGCCAGCAGGAAGAACGAGATCGCGAAGCGATGGAAGAGCTGTACCGCGCTAAGGACACACGAAAGTTCTACGAGAAGCTGAACCGCTCGCGCAGAGGCTTTGTGCCACAAGCCGACATGTGCCGAGATAATCACGGGAATATTCTCACGAGCGAGCGTGAGGTGGTCGAGAGGTGGCGGCAGCATTACGATGAGCACCTCAATGGCGACGTTGCAAGTACCGAAGGTGGCGTGGTAACAGATCTAGGAGTATGTGCACAGGACGAAAGACTTCCGGCCCCTGACCTTCAAGAGATTGAGGAGGAGGTTAGCCGGTTGAAAAACAACAAAGCCGCTGGAGCAAATCAACTACCAAGCGAGCTTCTAAAATACGGTGGAGAAGCACTGGTGAGAGCACTACACTGGGTCATTACCAAGATTTGGGAGGAGGAAGTATTACCGGAGGAATGGATGGAAGGTATCGTGTGTCCCATCTACAAAAAGGGCGACAAGTTGGATTGCGGAAACTACCGCGCGATCACACTACTGAGCGCTGCCTACAAGATACTCTCCCAAATTTTATGCCGCCGTCTATCACCGATTGCAAGAGAGTTCGTGGGGCAATATCAGGCTGGATTCATGGGTGAACGCGCTACAACGGACCAGATGTTCGCCATCCGCCAGGTGTTGCAGAAATGCCGCGAATACAACGTGCCCACACATCACTTGTTCATCGATTTCAAATCGGCGTATGATACAATCGATCGAGAACAGCTATGGCAGATTATGCACGAATACGGATTCCCGGATAAACTGATACGGTTGATCAAGGCGACGATGGATCGAGTGATGTGCGTAGTTCGAGTATCAGGGACACTCTCGAGTCCCTTCGAATCTCGCAGAGGGTTACGGCAAGGTGATGGTCTTTCGTGCTTGCTGTTCAACATTGCTTTGGAGGGTGTAATAAGAAGAGCGGGGATAAACACGAGTGGGACGATTTTCACGAAGTCCGTTCAGCTGCTTGGTTTCGCCGATGATATTGATATTATTGCTCGTAAATTTGAGACGATGGCGGAAACGTACATCCGACTAAAGAGTGAAGCCAGGCGAATCGGACTAGTCATTAATGTGTCGAAGACAAAGTACATGATGGCAAAGGGCTCCAGGGAGGAATCACCGCGCCCGCCACCCCGAATTCATATCGACGGTGATGAAATCGAGGCGGTTGAAGAATTCGTGTACTTGGGCTCACTGGTGACCGACGACAACGACACCAGCAGAGAAATTCAGAGGCGCATTGTGGCAGGAAATCGTGCCTACTTTGGACTCCGCAGAACTCTACGATCGAATAAAGTTCGCCGTAACACGAAGTTAACCATCTACAAAACGTTGATTAGACCGGTCGTCCTCTATGGGCACGAAACATGGACCCTACGTGCAGAGGACCAACGCGCTCTTGGAGTTTTCGAACGGAAGGTGTTGCGTACCATCTACGGCGGAGTGCAGATGGAAGACGGGACTTGGAGAAGGCGAATGAACCACGAGCTGCATCGGCTGCTGGGAGAACCAACCATCGTCCATACCGCGAAAATCGGGAGGCTACGGTGGGCGGGTCACGTCATCAGGATGTCGGATAGCAACCCGACTAAAATGGTTCTCGAGAGTCATCCGACCGGTACAAGAAGACGTGGAGCGCAGCGAGCTAGGTGGGTCGACCAAGTGGAGGACGATCTGCGGACCCTACGCAGAGTGCGGAACTGGAGACAAACAGCCATGGACCGAGTGGAATGGAGGCGACTACTATGTACAGCAGAGGCCACCCCGGCCTTAGCCTGACCGGTAAGGTAAGTACATTGCGCAAGTAATACTTTCAAGAATAAGGGTTTAAGGTTTATTCCAAATCATCCTTCAAAAATTCATTATTAGATTTATTCAAGAATTCTTCCAGTACCTTTGTATGAAATTTCAGCACGGATTCCCAAAGATTTTTTACCAAGGATTTCGAAAAAAAAACCAAGGGAAAATGTTTGAGGTAATCTTTTACTGACATTCATGAAAAATCCTTAAACTACTAAAGGAGTCTTAAGTGATATTTCAGAATGAAATTTAGATTTAACCTTCATGGATTTCATCTAAAACTTACTAAGTTAGTTTCTTGGAGGATTTTTTGAATTAATTGTCTATGTAATTCCTGAAGAAATCCCTGGAAATATTCTGGAATGAATCCCTGCAGGATTATGTGAAAGTATCCCAGGGAGTTTTCGGAAATAATTCTAGAAAGAGCTGCTGAAGAAATTTCTGGAAACTCTCCCTCAGAAACTCTTGGTTGAATACCTTTAAGGATTTATCAATAAATATTCCAAAAAAAAATCCCAGAGAAATCTCCTACCAAAATTCATGGAGGATGTTCTGGAAGAATTCCAGGAAGAATTCATGAATATATTTTTTAAAGGAATCCCTGAAAGAATGTCTGAAGAAATACTTAAACAGTAAAGGTTCCTAGAAATTTCCAAAGGAATACAGGGGATAGACAAAATGATCGGGACAGGTAAAATTTTCCCTTCTCAAAAAAAAATCAAACAGCTGTAAACTTTCGAAAAGTGCATCAAATATTCTCAAATTTTTACTGTAAGTTCATCAACTAGTTGTGTATCAGTGGATAAAATTTGGAAAAGATCGGGCAATTCTGCACGAAGTTATCAAGATTCTAAAAAAGGTAGAATTATCCGATCGCCAACTTTGAGCTGTTATATCTCTGGATTCAATGAACCGAATGCAATGAAATTTTAACCATTTATGACTTATATGATGAGCTATGAAAATCCTAAACTTAAACTTAAAATTCTTAACACGGAAGAAAATTATAACGATTTGATTATTTTTCTAATAAAACATACATTTTTATTATATTTCAACATCGTTTCAAAATTCAAGATGCTAATTATAGTTTATTTAAATTCCCTCTGATTGTCTTGAATAAAGATATGTTTTGAAAGAAAGTAACAACATAGGTGGCCATTCATTGAAAAAGTAATGGGATGCATATTAAAATTAGACCAATTTACTAAAAAATCATAAAATTATTGAAATCGATATAACTTTTTATCTTGTCGGGGCCCGTGGCGCAGTGGTCTACACGTTCACTTCATAAGCGGATGGTCATGGGTTCGAACCCAGCCCCGGCACTTGCAATTTTTCGTCAGTTGCTCTTCCCCCCGAGAGCAGCTGGCACCTGACCCTCTTCGGAGCATATAGCTCTAACGGACCCGGAATTTGGATATCGGCGAACCGCAACTCACAATGGGCCCCCAATCGGACTGGTAAAGGAACAGCAGCCACGCATCAGCATCATCGTGCTCATCATTCTACCATGGACAGGGTAGAAGAGTGAAAGAAGCACAAAGGCTACCAGTTCAATAAAGTAGCATAGAATAGAATACATTTAGGCGCTGTACAAAGTGGAAGTGCAGCGTCCAATTGGAACCGCTCACGTAGTACCCTAGTGGACAAAAGAGCTGTAAATTAGGTTAAGTGATTAAGAATAAAAAAAAAAAAAACTTTTTATCTTGTTAATAATTTCAAGTTTAGTACAACGTTTTTCAGAGCTCATTATATAAGTCATAAATGGACAAAATTTCATTGCATTTGGTGCATTGAATTCGGAGATATAACAGCTCAAAGTTGGCTATTGGATAATTCTATCTTTTTCTAAAATGCTTATAACTTCGTGCATAATAGCCCGATCTTTTCCAAATTTTGTCCACTGATACACAATGAGTTGATGAACTTACAGTGAAAATTTGAGAATATTTGATGCACTTTTCGAAAAGTTACAGCTAATTAGACATTTTTTGAAAAGTGAAAATTTTGCCTGTCCCGATCATTTTGTCTATCCCCTGTATACCGTCGTGCGGGGCTTCTTTATACACTTTTTCATGGTTTTTCAACTTTATGACATTATAACTCCCAGACTAGTGAATAAATTTCCGCAATTTTTATACACAATAATTGTGAGTATGTATGTAGGATGTACGCAAAATTTGAGCTAAATCCATCAATAAACAAAAAACTTGTTCATACACCAATCGGACACATCTCATATAGAACCGGATGGGGGCTACTTTGGACATTTTTATCTATAACAAAACTGCATTTCAAATTCCAGGGTTATTTGGAAAACTACATTGTACCAATACTGTAGTATACTGTATCATACATAATTTAAATAAAAATATGCGTTTTAAGATGGTTCTGTGCTACCTTTGTTATTATGAGCAGCGTGATATTGCTATATAGGGTCTGGGACCATTTGGGCAGGAGCACCTATTTTGGGCACTTGCTGCTACAACTCAGTCAATTCCAAACCGATTGACTTGAATTTTTGTACATGGCTAGATGCTGTGCCAAGCTGATCGTGTCTCAAAAATCAAGTCAATCGGTTGAAAGTTGACTGAGTTATAGTAGCAAGTGCCCAAAATAGGTGCTCCTGCCCAAATGGTCCCAGACCCTAGATAGCCTGAAAAAAGGGACCATCAATCCTTTATTTGGGCGAAACGGTCATTTATAACGTATAACGATACAAATAATCGATTGTATATGCTACGTTGATACATTTTGAATGAATTGATCAACCCTTTGAAATTTATGAACTGTAGAAACAATGCCTACAGACCAAATGTTCTGATACGTTATGTATATTATATTGGTTTATTCGATGTTTTTTCGCGTCCTGACAAGCAATAAACGGTCTGTTTGAAAAATAATTTCAACCAAATGAAGGGAAAACTATTGCTTTATAATAGTTGCTAAGACATCAAACAGATTTGAACCATATTTTGAATTCAAAAAATCCATATTCAAAAGTGTCCAAAGTAGCCCCGCATTTCAAAAGTAGCCCCGCACGACGGTATGTCAAACTTTCTTGGAATTGTTATTGCAGATAATGTCTTTGGAAGAATTTCAAGAGATATTTCTGGCAAGGATGGGAAAAAATCATTAATTTATTGCGTATCCCTCACTCACATCCACGCACAATCTGATGCGAGTGTGCTTCTCCCCCAGCCAAGCAAAATCTTTCCACTTTCATTGCCCATTCTTTCTAATCGCCGAGCACCGAGCGACGCAAGTAACGACTACCGAATGAATCGCTACCGAATCTGAGTGCCGAAGGCGAACGAACCAAGATTGAACGAGTGTTTGCGTACTGAGTCGGGTGCGAGTGCATTCGTATTGGAACGTTCACTTAGCGTTCAGTGGAAGCATTCAGTACTGGGAATTGAATCAGTGAGTGCGTTTTGATTCAATCAGCTGAATGCCACTCGGTAGTGGAGAGAGCGAACGTTCTTGTCGTATACACCGATGCAAGCTGATTCATTTCGCACTCTATTTGTTTCTCTCCTGATTCGCTTCGGTGGCGTCGGTGGCGAGCCGTTCGTGTTGCGTTCGTTCCTAGTGCACCGTGCTCTCACTCAGCATTGGGTTGTTGGCGTTCTTTTTGCTATTTTGCATCGCCGGCATTCGGGTGAGCGAATGAGTTTTCCCATGCTTGATTTCTGGTGTAATACATGAAATTATATCCGGAGGAACTTATGAAGGAATCTTTATGTGAATTTTTGCAGAAATCACTGAAGACTATCAACTGGAATCACCAAACAAAATCATGGAAGAATTTCTGGAAAATTCATAGAGACACTCCATGAAGAAATTTATAGAAGAGTTGATTGAGTGATTGATTTGTCTTTATTAAAGAGACTTTCAGCCCTTGGCTGGTTCGTCTATACCCTAAAAATTATAGAAGAAGCCCTGAAAGAATCTTTGAAAAAACCGATGGAGGAATTCCTGAAATAATTCTGGGATAACTATGCAAAAATAAGTAATTTTTTAAGGTGGAACGTTCATAAGTTACGCCACGCTTTAAAAAGGGAGTGATTCCGAAAAGTGTAATAATTGCAGAGGAGATTTTATAAAAAAAGGGTGCCTCAGGGCGAGGGGATTGAAAATTCAACTTTTTTGCGGGTCCTATTTTATAAAATTTCTAATAAATCAATGGAGCCATTTCAGAAGGCTCTCCATAGAAATTCTTTGGGAAATTACTGGAGGAACTTAAATCATCTCTAAAAAATATTTCTGAAGAAATTTTGGGATTTTTTGTAAGAATCTTAGGAGAAACTTCTGAATGACTTCTGGATTTTTTTTCTGGAAGTATTCATGGTTAAATTGTTTAAAATCCGTTATGATTTACAAAATAGTCTCGTCTCATACTTAAAAATGAATAAGTGAATGATTACTGTAAGAAATCATTAAATGAAATATTAGAAAAAATAATACAAAAGAATCACAAAAAGTACTTCAGAAAAATACACCTAATATGCACAAGAAAAACATAGAAACAGTTTGAAAATTATCACTTTTATTGCTATCAGGTTTCACCAATTAGGACGCGCACCTGTTTGATCCTTAAACTGCACTGAGCTCGCGTTGTATACGACAAGCCATGTTTTTTAGTGTTGTAGTACAATGGCGCACATCTTGAAGGGTTAAACAAGTTGACGAGAAAAAAAATGTTGTCGTTTTCTCATCGGCGTGGGAAATTTTGTTCGGCGGCGTGGAAAAATATGAACAGCGGCGCGCCGGGTCGATTTAACTGGCGGCGGCGGCGTGAAAAAATCGTCGGCGACGGCGGCGCGGCGCGGCGGCGCACACGTCTAATTGCATGGGTTTACAACAGTTTTTGAAATCCAATGGCCGCCATCTTGGATTTCAAAATGGCGGCGGACATCGATTTTTTGCTTCTACTCTTCGAGCCCGTTCCGAAAATACCCATATTGCATGGGTTTACAACAGTTTTTGAAATCCAATGGCCGCCATCTTGGATTTCAAAATGGCGGCGGACATCGATTTTTGGCTTCTACTCTTCGAGCCCGTTCCGAAAATACCCATATTGCATGGGTTTACAACAGTTTTTGAAATCCAATGCCCGCCATCTTGGATTTCAAAATGGCGGCGGACATCGATTTTTGGCTTCTACTCTTCGAGCCCGTTCCGAAAATACCCATATTGCATGGGTTTACAACAGTTTTTGAAATCCGATGGCCGCCATCTTGGATTTCAAAATGGCGGCGGACACCAATTTTCGACATCTACTCTTCGAGCCCGTTCCGAAAATACCCATATTGCATGGGTTTACAACAGTTTTTGAAATCCAATGGCCGCCATCTTGGATTTCAAAATGGCAACGTACATCGATTTTCGATATCTACTCTTCGAGCCCATTCCGAAAAAACCCATATTGCATGGGCTTACAACAGTTTTTGAAATTCAATGGCCGCCATCTTGGATTTCAAAATGGCGGCGGACATCGATTTTTGGCTTCTACTCTTCGAGCCCGTTCCGAAAATACCCATATTGCATGGGTTTACAACAGTTTTTGAAATCCAATGGCCGCCATCTTGGATTTCAAAATGGCGGGTTTACAACAGTTTTTGAAATCCATGGCATGGGTTTACAACAGTTTTTGAAATCCAATGGCCGCCATCTTGGATTTCAAAATGGCGGCGGACATCGATTTTTGGCTTCTACTCTTCGAGCCCGTTCCGAAAATACCCATATTGCATGGGTTTACAACAGTTTTTGAAATCCGATGGCCGCCATCTTGGATTTCAAAATGGCGGCGGTCACTAATTTTCGACATCTACTCTTCGAGCCCGTTCCAAAAATACCCATATTGCATGGGCTTACAACAGTTTTTGAAATTCAATGGCCGCCATCTTGAATTCCAAAATGGCGGCGGACATCGATTTTTGGCTTCTACTCTTCGAGCCCGTTCCGAAAATACCCATATTACATGGGTTTACAACAGTTTTTGAAATCCGATGGCCGCCATCTTGGATTTCAAAATGGCGGCGGACACCAATTTTCGACATCTACTCTTCGAGCCCGTTTCAAAAATACCCATATTGCATGGGTTTACAACAGTTTTTGAAATCCGATGGCCGCCATCTTGGATTTCAAAATGGCGGCGGACATCGATTTTTGGTTTCTACTCTTCGAGCCCGTTCCGAAAATACCCATATTGCATGGGTTTACAACAGTTTTTGAAATCCGATGGCCGCCATCTTGGATTTCAAAAAGGCGGCGGACATCGATTTTTGGCTTCTACTCTTCAAGCCCGTTCCGAAAATACCCATATTGCATGGGTTTACAGCAGTTTTTGAAATCCGATGGCCGCCATCTTGGATTTCAAAATGGCGGCGGACACCAATTTTCGACATCTACTCTTCGAGCCCGTTCCAAAAATACCCATATTGCATGGGTTCACAACAGTTTTTGAAATCCATTGGCCGCCATCTTGGATTTCAAAATGGCGGCGGAACTCGTTTTTTGGTATCCGGAAGATAAATATTGTTGATTATAACAAATATTTCATTTCAAATTAATATTTTTTTACTCAATTTTTTCCCACTATGCGGAAGATTTATGTTCCGGATTTGCTATCAATGATAGGATAGATAGAGATAATGATAGAATTTTTCTGATAGTATCTTTTTTCTAAAGATAGATGATAGAGATAGACCACGTCTATCCTTGATAGTAAAAATGCTGATAGTATCAGTAACCTTCTATCAGCTGATAGAGATAATTATTTTATCTTCTATCCATCAGTTTAAAAAAAATTGATAGTATCTCTATCAGTGCCCCTACTGATAGTATCAGTTGATACTATCCAAAGATAGGACTGATAATGATAATTGATAGAGAGAATTTTGGTGCCTGCACATAAGCAACCAGTTCGATATAAGTAGAAATTAAATAGAATACATTTGGGCGCTGTTGAAAGTGTAAATGCAGCTATCAATTGTAATCGCTCACATAGTGCCCAAGTGGACAATAGAGCTGTAAATTATTTTAAGCGGTTCAGAATAAAAAAATGCGACCGGCGATCCTCTACGGACACATGACACGGACCAAGGTCGAGGAGGGCCTGCAAGCACTTGGAGTATTTGAGTGACACGTACTAAGATCGATCTTCGGTGGTGTGCAGGAGAACGATGTTTGGACAAAGAAGGTAGAACCCCTGCACTATATGGTGAAATCAGAATCCACTAGCACTAGGTGACCAAAGCTATTGGATATTGATAGGGAATGTTAAAAGTATGTCGGACAACAACCCTGCAAAGTTGGCGTTCGCCACATATCCGGTTGGTACACACAGGCAAGGAGCGCTGCAAGCAAAATGGACGGACCAAGTGGAACATGATTTGGCCAGCATAGCATCGGGTGCAATCGAGGATGGATAATGGTAATTACAACTCGATTAATGTAGCGTAGTGTTAAATCACCAATTTTTGCGCACCTTAAAAACTCGCCAATTGTTGCACACTCCATGCTTTTCTTATGTATGCAACAATTGGCGTGTTTTTCAGGTGTGCAACAATTGGCGATTTACCCTACTATTGTTGATCATGTGGCATCTTAAACGTGATGTGCAAATAAATGGGTATTCAAATTACAGCGATCATGTGTTGGGCATGCTGCTTATGCATGGTTTTCAATATAAAATACAAAAATATATAATAACAATCATTTTTTATTCAATGTGGTTTTGTCGATGGGTTGCTTACAGCATTTCGCCGCGAGGTGGAACGGTTGATCCGAATGCTCTAGACTACGCCATTGTCGTAGCAAAGGTGTTCAGCAATTATTATTTCCACCGGTACCTTCACCGGTTCAAACCAGTAAGTAGGTACCTACGTTTCGCGTTCACGTAGTTTACGCTCAAATTCAATCCATTCAGGTTCGACACTAACAATAAATAAA